>NC_056743.1:1105523542-1105598542 GCF_019279795.1 Protopterus annectens
CACCCCATAATGTCATACTGCAGTGTCAGTAATGGAAAACAAATCCAATCACCAGGGGTGAAAATAAGACCTACAATTTTCCAGACTCAAAGGCAAGTGTGCTACTGGCACTGGTACATAAATGTGGTAAAAGTATGATGGGCAGTACATGTCTGGTTACACTGTACTTTAGACATTGCCAAATTAGTTACTACATAAGGCATATATGATAGGTAGTGCATGTCTGGTCACACTGTACATCAGACAATACCACATTTATTACATCATAAGGCATGTATGATGGGCAGTGCAAGTCTGGTCACACTGTACATCAGGCATTGCCAAGTTTATTACATGTGATGGAGATTGCAGTAGCAGGCATTATGTTGTGCACAGGTGACAGGGGACAAAATGTCACAAAACTGTCAACACAGGCTGGGTGGAAGAAACACATCACAAGTACTGAAGGTGAGGGCCTTGCTGTCTTGTACTCTCACAGGTATCATAAATCTCGCTCCCTGATTTAGGGATGGAGTACCACAGTATAATTTTGACCTTGTGTCACTTTACTGTTGAGAGTTATCAGGACCCAAAACATCCAAGGTAGAGATGGGATTTTACTTTATAACTTTAAAATGCAGGGGACCCATGGCTTGAAGTAGATTGTTTTCACTGCCCACATCAAGGGATTGTAGAGATTCTGAAAGTTTGTGATACTGCTGTTGTGTGTGCAGTTTGCAAAGGCCCATGTAGACCAAAAGCCAAGATATTTATTACATCTTGGTCACGGGCAACATTTTCAGCTTGGGTAACAATGATGGCATTTGCAATCTTATGCATAGTAGTTCTTGCTAAAGCAGAATATGCCACCACAGCCTTCAATCAACTAATCAGTTTTTGATCTCTGAACTCCATGTTCTCATAGAGCATACAACAGTGCAGGGCAACATCATCCCAAATGCCATACAACACATTTTTCAGCTCCATGGCTGAATGTGTTGCAGCAGAGTATGCCTACATGGCATTCCTGCATATATGCTGATTTATCCCCAGTACTGCTCACATGTCAGGGGTCAAATATGAGTCATGTTGGCATCAGGTATCTGTATGACACTGGCCTTTGGTGAGTATGCCCACATCAGAAGCATTGCACATATCTGCTGCAGCACATGCAGTGGTGCCACTGGTGATGTTCAAAACCATTGGAGACTCCCCCACTTCTGAAAAAGATGTGCATTCAGCCTATATAGCTACAGGGTTCTCAGTAGGTCCGACTGTACTTTCACCCTTTATAGGAGATACCATACCATACCATCCAGGAGTCACAAAAGACTGTGACAATGTATCTACTGAATGTGACTCTTATGTGTCTTGGCATCATCATCAGCTGCACCAGAGGTGCTGACATATTTCTTCAACCTACAAAAACAAACAACTAAAAAGTCCCAATAGAAAGAAATATGGCAAACGGCCAGTAGAAATGATGAAATCACCAGCAGACACTTTATATACAAACGTCTCAAGTCTCTAGCGCTTCGGCAACAAGTGTCTGCTAGGAGTATTTCTTCAACCCACTGTACAGCATGTTCATCACTTCTTATACATTGAATGCATAATATACAGACACCATAGTGCAATCTCTGACATGCTACATGGGTACCCATATTGCATGCAGAGCAAAAGTGTTCATGCACAACATACCCAGTAGTCAGCCTCACTTATCCTGCCAGCAAGTTACTGTTGAAGATAGGTCCCCTCTGCTTGCTGTCATTCCCTTTTCTACTGTCCTATATACCACTTTTAACCCCATTTTTCATGTGCCTCCCCTTATCCAATATAGTTTAGATTACTGTTACAGTGCTGTTTGAGCTGCTGTGCTGCAGAATATGCCATTAGGTGTGTCAGTTATCCTATTTACAGCCATATTTGCTGCCCTCGTCTAGTCTTTACCACAAGATCTACATTGCCAAGCACATTACTGATTCCGCCTGTAGCAGAATCCACTGCTCTAGTCTTTCTCTGTAGCATTGGATCTGCAGTACCAGACATAGTAATATTCAGGTTCTATCCTTAATATTATCATTGATCTGCCCTACTAGGGTCCATGATATCTTTGCTTTTAGGTCCATCACTGTACACATCCAGTGTATTGGTAACTCAAAGCAAACCAAATGTGATCATCATTATTTAACAGCAGTGCTGCTCAGTTTACCATCAGTGAGCCAAGCAGTTTGCTCAGCAGCACAATATATTATCTTATATATTCATAATTAATTGTGTTGTGCTGTGCATTTTCACACAGCCACACATCCTCAGCACAACTGCACAGCAAAGGTAACCATTTGAAATGTCAAAACCCGCTACATCAAGTCCCAAAACACAGAGACAGAATGGATGAAAAAAAATTAAATTATATATACTAAGTCAAAGATGGACATTTCCCAAAATATTCCCTTTTTCTGAAGGATGGAGATCTCAGAATTGGTACATATAAGTTTGGGGGGGGCTGCAAAAAGGAAGTTTAAATAGAAGAGCGATGTTTGACATTTTCTCTTATCCTGAGTTTTTAATCTTTTTATTTTCAGTGTGTCAGCACTCAATATCTCAACCTTACGAGTGCCAACATTTCTATATGGAGCCCACAACAAATCTTTATGAATCACAACCTGGGGGCATTCAATGCATGACCCTTAATTTGCCAGAAAATAATAGCTGAAGAATGAACCTGGGTAGTTGTGAACTGCCCAGCTAGCATCAGCTGTTGCAAAGATATGGACCTAGCCTGAAATGTAAGAGAATCGGTAACCTGGGGCTGACTAGGTCATGTTACAATAGTTTACCATTAAACCATACTTTTCTCTCTCTCTCTCCTCACTCTCTTTCTCACTTTGTCTATCTTTCTGTGTCTGTCAGTTGCTCTCTGTATAATAAGGTGATGACAGCTTAGAGTGGTACATTTCAAGTGTAATTCATTACAAGGAATGTTTCTCATTTTTAGTCTTAAAAAGTCCATGTTCCTCATAGTTCTACATTAAATGGGTCTGTCATACATTCTGTATTTTTTTAAGTGATATCCATGGTAAATAATACTGAATCATAATAATTCACCTAAAGAACTTTTTATAAGAATAAAATAACACATTTTAAGGGGAACCATTTAAAACATCATGACCCAAAATAAATAGACTGAATGGTCGAAAGATCGGACTTAAAAACGTCTTTTGGCTTTTCCCGGGTAGGGGTCGCCACAGCAGAACTCCGGTCTGCTCATGAATGGCAGTGGATTTTACGGTGCCGAGTTGCCAGCCTGACGACCAACCTTCAACAAAGGCATGCCCATTCATACTCGCACCTACCTGCATGTCTTTATTGTCACTTGACCGCGGGGAGGACATGTAGACTCTACACAGAAGGCGCTCCAGCCGAGAATCGAATGGGAGAACCTCTTGCTGTGAGGCGACAATGCTAACCGCTGCACCACTGCGGTCGAAAGATCAGACTTACATATACTAAATCTGAGATGCCATTCTACGAATGTTATTTTTTTTCTGAGGTATGCTGATCTCAAACTTGGTATATATAAAAGTTCATGTGGTGTGGAGAGCTTGCCCCTTCCCGGCAAAAAAAGTTTTTAAGAGATAGATTTTCAAGATTTGCTCTTCTGACGTGTTTTCTTTTTTTTTTTCTGTGAGTTAGCACTTGGCATTTTGAGTGCTGACATTTCAGTAGGGAGCTCATTTTAATCACCTTGTGAGCTTCCTAGATGAATTTGCTAGTAAACTGTTAGTTTTCCACATTTTCTCATTTGTTCCATATTATGAGAGGCAGTATTCCACATTCTGAAGCTGGAGAGTTAGTTAAACTGCACTCTCTTTCTCTTACTTCACTCTCTGTGTCTGTCCATCTCTCTCCCTTCTCTCTCATTCTCTGTCTTCATATAATCAGGTCATGACAATTGATGTTAAACTCCACTCTCTCTCTCTCTCTGTCTGTCACACCATATTCTTTCCATCTCTCTCTCTTTCTCCCTGTTCCCTTTAACCATTTACTTTATTTTCCATTACCATGGACAGGTCAGAATCCTCATAAAACTAATACTTGGCTGAAAACTGAGCAAACTATTATTTTATTTTATTTATTTATTTATTTTACATTTGTTAACCGGGTTAGTCTGGCTGCGCTTTTGGCTCACTTTCAGCAGAGACCAGGGGAGAAAAAGCTCCTCAGGACTAGAAAACAATTTATTACATTTTAATAACATAGTAATAACAATCAGCTATAGGATCTTACAGGCAGAAACCTGGAGAGGAAAAAAAAGCTCCTCAGGCAATTCAATTATACAGAGTATTAACAATTGGGAGACAATTATGTGAATTGTTACAAACAAGGTTTAAAACACTTAGCAGAGAAAATGTGACTAGTTACAATATTATTTAAGCTACTTAGGGCAAAATGAGGTAATAGTTAGGCAGATGCTTATTTAAAGTGGGTAGGATCTAGTTGTATAGGAGTTTGGAAACAAGAAAGGAAAGTAAGAATGGCTAGTAGGAGATGTAGGGGAGGTAGAGTATAGGTGACAGACTAGACAGGTAGGTTGTTTTGAGACTGTAAGAATTAAGAGTGGTTGGAGAGAGAGAAGAGAAGAGGTATAAGAGGCAGGGGAACAGTGTTAGAGATACATTAAGAGTGAGGTGGTGAAATAGGTGAAAGGATGGTGGTTTCAGGGTGGTTGGCTACAGTGGCAAGACCACTTTGTTTTTAGGTATTTCCTTGTCACTAATTTGAAACGTTTGCTATGCTGGAGGGATTTTATTTCCAAGGGGAGTTGATTCCAGGATGTAGCTGGGTTATAGTTATAGAGAAGGCAGCCTATTTTGGTTTTGGGTTTGTAGATGTCTAATAATTCTTGACTTGAGCTGCGTAGCATCCTAGCAGGGGAATATTTGGATATGATAGTGGAGAGGCTGGGGCAGAAGGAGGGTAGATAGAGGATAGAGTGGATGATTTGTAGTTGGTATAGTTGGAGCAGCTGAGGGAATTCTAGCCAGTCTAGTTGCTGTAGTGCTAAGCAGTGGTATGACTTGTAGGTTTGGTTAGCTGCAAATCTGGTGATCTTATTATAGGTAGTTTCAAGCTTGGAAATAAGTGTAGAATTTAGGTTTGTGAATATGTGGCAGCTGTACAGGAGTATTGAGAGTAATAAAGCCTGGGATAGAGTTATTTGGGCAGTGTTAAGTATTTCTTGCTACGGAAAAGGTGTCCAAGTTGCTGATGAGTTCTTTTTACTGAGTTAGTAACATGGAGATCAAACTTAAGCTAATCATCTATTGTAACACCTAGCAGTTTAGTACTAGATTCAGCTGAGATGATAGTGTTGTTGCAGGATAAGATGGTAAATGTACTTCTGAGTGTGGTGATGTTTTTAGGGAGGAAGAGTAGGAGCTTAGTTTTTTTGGGGGTTAAGTATTAGTTTGTTATCACTAAGCCAAGTCTCAATGGTGTGGAAGGATGCCTGGGTAGTTGAGTGGAGGTCAGTTGGGTTGTAGGCAATGGTTATAACAGTTGAGCCATCAGCATATTGCACAAGAGATGACTGGGGACAAGAGGAGTAGAGCAAGTTGACTCAGTTGGGTTGTCAGCAATAGTTATAACAGTTGAGTCATCAGCATATTGCACAAGAGATGACTGGGGACAAGAGGAGTAGAGCAAGTTGGTGAAAATATTAAAGAGTAGTGGTCCAAGTATGAACCCTTGGGGGACTTCCATTTGTACAGTGAGAGGGGAGGATAGTGCAGAGAGCCATTTAACTGATTGCTGGTGGGTAGAGAGATAGATGGAGAACCAGGAGACAGTAGGGGGAGAGAAATGTAAGTTAGTGAGTTTATCCAGAAGGAGTGGTGAGAGACAGAGTCAAAGGCTTTAGAAAGGCTAAGGAATAGGCATGAGATAGGTTTATTGTTATCACGAGCTAGGGAAACTATGTTGATGAATGATATGAGTGCAGTAGTTGTACTATGCTTGGGACGGTAACCATGCTGTCTGGGTGTTAGAAGGTTTTCCTGGTGAAGGTATTAACACCTACGTCAAAAATGTCTTTAGGTAGAAGTATAAATTATAAAAAATGAATATGCATAACCTCTTATTTCTCTAGACTCACCACACAACCCAGCCTGACTAAAGTCAGTTTTTAACTCTAAACCTTTTGAATGTTCAGTGTTGTCCCCACTATTGGTCTGTTTCCATCTCAAATTATTTAAGTTGTCGACATTTTTTAAACGAACACCAAGAAGGGAAGCATGTTTCACTCCCCACCCATTAAAAATCTCATCACTAATAGACAGTATCAAATGTTGAGGATTTTCCCTTTCCAATTTTTTTTTTAAGTCTAGACCTTTCAGTATCAAATACCTTCTTATCTGATGTTATACAGGCCAACCTAACAAATTGTCTTTTTATAAGGCATTTATTTTGTGAAAATAGGTGTGAACTTTTAAAATGCAAATAACTGTTGGAAAAAATATATGTTTTCCAAATATATTTGAAGAAAAAAACATTAGACTCCTTAGTAATAGTGGTATTAAGATAATTGATTTGCGTATAGTCAGTTTGATATGTGAATCTCAAGAACGTGGTTGTCTGGTTACTATATTTAACGAATTTCAAAACTGAACCTAAATCACCTGTCCATAAAATGAAAATGTCATCTAAAAACCTTAACTAAAGATTTACATTTTGAAAAAGTGGGTATTGTTTCCCATGACAGCATCACTAAATTGGAAAATATGGGGGGATGCAAATTGATACACCTTTGATGTGTTAGAAAATCTCTCCTTCAAACCAGATGAAGTTGTTTGCAAGTACTATCTCCATGAGTTCCATCACCAAATTAATATCACCAATATTAGAAAGTCAAATTTTAAAAGGGCCTCATAATAAGTCAGTTACGTCTATAGTTATGGACATAGCTTCCTTTTTCATAGCAATTGACCAACAACTTCAAGACAATAGTAAAATAAGGAGTGATAAGTCAGTAAATTATCCACACAAAAGAGCCCTCACTGTATAGACCAACACAGGTTCCAATATTGTTAAGAACATATTGAATAAATACTGGTGTATTTTGACCAGTGACAGTAAGTTACAAAAAACCTAGGAAACAAACCTGGCTTTATTTATAAGAGAGCAAACAACATTAAGAACATTGTTTAAATTAAGAAGGACATACTTTTAGGTGATACATTGCAGACACAAATTAAAAAATGTGGTTGTTGTAGTCAATGTAAATATATTTTAGAATCCAGTTCTATTATGTTAAACATTTGAAATCCATGGTTTACCCCCAGGGAGGCAACTGTTTCACTACTGGGTTACTTTATTTAACTCTGTGTTCAACTTGCACAGCATTTTATGTAAAAAAAAATAGAACAGCAACTCAAAAAGCAAATCTATGAACACTATTACAACATTTCAACATGCAATATAAACAATACTTTGTAGAGTGTTTTGATTTTAAAATTGTTTTAGGAAAAATTCCTCACAATCCCATGGGAGGAGCTTGGAAGGACAAAACTGAGATGAGAGAATTAATATGGCACCCGAGGTTGGATGCCAACCACCCCCCAGGGCTAAATTAATCTTTCTCTTTTCTCCCAGCACTAAAAAAAACACAATTAAGTCATAACATTTATATATTACATTCATTCATTTTTTAATAAAAACTAAAAGCATATGAAAATGTTTTATTTAGTTTATATAGGTATTGTAAACCAATAAGAAAATAAAGATATAATGAATTGTGGTGATACAGTTGTTGAATATTTTAAATTTCACTAAGGTCAGACTCACATTTTATTATTTTATAAAAATAATTATTTTGGTTCCAATGTTTGTATTGACTTCTACTATTTCAAGCAATTAAAATTGTTCTGCAGTTTACATTTTTAAGAGTTTTAATATGCACACTGTATATTAAAAGTGGAAAAATAATTTATTCGTATGTAATGTATTGCATACAACCTTTTGGTTCCCCTTTAAATTAATTTTATTGTATTTTACTTAATTAGTTAATGACACTTAGATGCCTATTGCTTCCCATCTTTACTTGATTTATTATTTGTTTATTTAGTGACATTGATTACTGGGATAGTCCACTGGGTCATGAGAGCCCATTTTCAGTGGAGGCCCAGGGAGAAACGTTCCAGTACATGTAACAACACCGAACAATTAGAATAAATTGTACAGGCAAGTTAACTTCGGAGGTTCTTATAAATATAAATATATATATAAATTACAGTTGTTAAAGAGTAATTTATTCTGCTGAAGTCCTTTTACCTTGGTGGTGGATGAAAAGCTAATAATGAAGTTCTGTATCTTATATAAACATTTTACATGGTTTACTGTTTGTGGTTGATTTCTGGTCTTCCTTTCTGGAGTTGGCAGCCTTTATTGTTGATGGATAACCTGAAACATAAAACAGAAACCATAACAGTTATTAATAATAATAACAATAATAATCTATTATGTAATCATAAATACAAACAGTGGTAACATTTCCAATGGACTGCTGTTAAGAGGAATAAGTATTTACCAGCTTCTGAGGCCCTGCGTGACTCTTTCTGTGATCAGGCTCCTAATTTTGATATTTATCCAATCATATCTCCTGCAGTGCACCCAAACCTCATTTTATTCCTTTAGCAGACTCTTTCAACTTCCAATTTGAACAGTTTCTTGATGGGTCTTCTTCTCACACAATATCAGTGTACAAAACGTCATTTGGAAGTACTAGATTTTCATCATATTAATCACTGCTGCAGTAGCCTTAGCTATATGGATAATATCCTGCCAAGAATATAAGGGATGTCCAGCTTCCAAAGTTTCAGGCAGCTCAAGTTGGGCTGACTAAAAGACAAGCTTGGGTGCAAAACAGTTCAGAGATTTGCTGCACCCAAACAGTATGCTCCCCTGAGGCTTTCAAGGATTGATGATTGGCTTGTACTGTCATTTGTTAGACAGATGAGCTCCTTTTGATGAAAAAAACTTCCATTTTCATAATTTTGTTAATGTTTTATTACTTTCCCCTTCAAGAAAGTTATACTAAAGCTAGGAGTGTTGTGTTTTAACAGACTGTCTTGAGACTGTAGCATACTTTTAAACAGAGCACTCTTTTTTTCTGCCAGTTTACAAGTGGTGTAAAGCAGCAGAAATTTTTTTTTTCTGTGGAGAAATTCAGTTATTTTACTTTTGTGGAGCTAGCATAGTGTTTTAAAGTGATTTTTATTGTCTTGTTCTGCCACAAAAGTAACTTTTATGGAATGGTAGTGCTTACCACCAATTGCTGCTTGTATTCTCCAGGGAAGTGGCACCATTTTCAGCTTGATCTATGGTCAATCCTTCTTCCATAAAAATAAAAAAAATTAAGCATACAGCCTTTTCCACCACCATAGGCTAGTAATTTGCCTCAGCTGTAGGTGGGTGACTCTGCCGTGGCCATTTTTTGTACCTCAGACCACTCATCTTTTACCCCACATCCCTCTGGTGCAGCACCTACAGCCACTATGGACTGCAGGTTAGCCACATGCTCTGCAGCTGTTGGAGTCCCCTCAGTGGGTCTAGGGACAGCCACTTTTGTCAGTCCTGAGAAAGGGAAAACAGGGAAGTTTTTTTGTGTCAGAATGCTGCACCCACCACTGGGGAACCTGCTGCTGCCATTAATAGCACAGTTGCCCCTATTTGTCTGTCAATAAGAAACAAGAAAACAAACATATATACATTCCTCCTCAATTTTCTTTGGATAGGAGTAGTTTTCTTGTTCTGGCTCAGGGTTTAAATCAGGCTATTATCCTTCTTGTAAAGTCATTTCTGGTAAAAGAAAGAGGGATTCCTCCTTTCCTGAAGAGATTCAAGATGCAGGGACAGATTCTTTCCTCAGATTTGATGGGTGGCGCAGTGGTTCAACGGTATTATCACCTCATAGCAAGAGGTTCTCCGGTTCGATTCTCATTTGGGGTGCCTTCTATGCATAGTCTGCATGTCCTCCCTGCATTTGTGTGAGTTTTCTCTGGGTGCTCTGGTTTCCTCCCACATTCCAAAGGTATGCATCTGGAGCATTTCTCCCTGGGCCATCACTGAAACTGGGCTCTGTCCTGGTCAGACTTTCCTAGTAAACAAATGTTATATAATAATAATAATAATAATTTCTAATTCAGACTCCAAGGAGATCTCAGTTTCTAATTCTCCTTGTGGAGGGTTCCCCTTCCCTGAGACTATTGCTAGAATGTGCCAGTGTTTTCAGTCCAACAGAAAATACTATGAGTTGTTACAGAACAATTTTTCCAGAAACTACACCTATTCCTCCTGTTCTGTCTGTTTTATAGGATATATGTATTACTGTCTACATTTTTTTCCTGATTGTCAGCCAGCTGGCCTTAAAAAGGCAGTTAAGATGTATAGAGTTCCTCAGTGTTTTACATCTTTATACTGCAGCAGTGATGATTCAAACATCTACTGTTATGGTAAGTTTAACTTACACAACTGTACTTTACTCTTTACTAGCTGTTATATCTTTGGCAGGATATAACCCATGTAGCTAAGGCCACCGCAGCAGTGATGATTCAAACATCTACTGTTATGGTTAAGTTTAACTTGCACAATTGTACTTTACTCTTTACTGTCCTTACACCTTAGCATTTCCATGTTTCCTTCTAATGCAGGACGTTTATCTACCATTATACCACTAAAAGGCACAATGCAAGGCCCTGTTAAAACGTCTATAATAACAAAATGTCATATTGTGCACACACCATGGGAAGGAAAAAGTATCAGGAAAGCAAAGGGGTCACACTTTACCAATATGTCTCATTCTGATGGCATTCTTGTGGCAAAAGTGTGCTATAGCAGAAAATCTACATGCTTTGAGGGTAGCTGGCTGAAAGCTTATTGTGGTTTCCTGATTGATCTGTAGACCTTGTTGTTTCAAAACTTGTTTTTTTCATTCTATATAAGCCCAGTGTTTGTGTGGGTTTTGTGCTCAGTTCCTCAGAGCTGCTCTTGGTTTGACTACTTCCCCAAGAGTTACAGAGAATCTGCTGTATCTAAAGCCATACCCTGCTAAAAGGAAGAAAAATAAGTACCATTTTGTACTTCTGCTGGTTATTTGTACTGTATTTCATAATAATCCTGAATTATTTGTTACATTTCTCTCACTTTAGTAGAGTTTCAAAGCTGAACTGTTTCCAGTGCTGCTGCTGTATTACTTAATTACATTGTGTCTGTTTGTTTTACAGGACTGTAATATCTAGATTGCGTGGTGTCCCTGCAATTCAGCTCTAAAACCAGCATTTTTACATTAAGAGGGTTTTCTGACTGCACTCTTGAGGTAGACGTGTGTTGTAGCAAACCTATCTGAGATGGGAGCTGCTGGCTGAAAGCATATTGTGTGTTTTTCTCATTGGTCTGTAGGCTTTGCTGTTATAAAACTTGTTTTTTCTAATTCTATATAAGCTCAGCATTTGTGCTAAACTGCTCTTTGAGCAGTGGCAGTTAGCAGTTCTCTGTATGGATGCAAATGCTTTCAAGTTAAACATTTCCCTTAGAATAACTTTTTCTGCAAACTTACCCAGTCTCATTGCTGCTCTGTGAGCATTTGAGTTGCACACAGAGCAGCATCACCTTGTTAGATACCTGCAGTTCACACTGAGTATAGCACTCATTCTTCACCAATGTGTTATCTTCCTAATCAAATTAAATCTATCCACTCTTCTCCCTGATTAAACCCATAGTGAAAAACTGAAACCATGGATAGGCACTTTCCTGCGATCGCTGTGACCAGCCTGGTGGACATGGGTATCTTAGGACAATGTAGCAATTGTCTCATGTATACTGACAACCACATAATCCTGAAACAAACAAACAAACAAACACAGTATGAGAGATGTACTTACACTATGAAAATTGAGATACAACTCTCATATACTGACAATTCAAATGAAAAACAGGTTGTCTGTGCATGCACATAATTTCCTTCACTATATAAGGTATTGATACATAAATCCACATATGAAGAAATACTCACAAGTAACTTACCAAAACTCCAGAGGCCCCCTATATGCTGCCCTCAGGAACCACTTGCAAAGAAAACCACATCAACACCAAGTACTACACATAAAAATACACATCACAGTGCCTCTACAAGCAAGCCCCTAAGGAGAAACACCACACATTCAAACATCTTGTTCATAGGACACTCCATTGTGAGATACGTAGATGCCCCCCTCCCCAGGTTCTATAAAGACAGGGTTACAGTCAGATGTCTGTCAGATGCCAGGATTCACCAGGTCATGCAAACACTCAGGTCACTCAATCACAAGTACCACTATGATTCAGACAGTCTGTGTTGGTGTGAATGACCTCAGACGTACTTCGTGGGCCTTGTGAAGAGAGAGACATGATGAAGTTCTCTGAATACATGTTGCAGGTGGGTATGAGCCTCATACTGAGCAGTGTTCTACCCTCACCAAGAATGATACCACAATACAAACACAAAATGATTAACTTCAGTAATTGGCTTAGCTACTGGTGTCATTCCAAGGGGATCCAGTATTTGCCTTCCTGGAACAACATGATTGACAGACCACTCTGCTTTGCCACAGATAGTCTGCACCTGTCACCACTAGGCTTTCAAACACTGCCAAAGTCATTAGCCATCACCCACCCCACAGTGCCAAACCAACAGACCTACCAATGTAACAATTTTTTCTAATGCCAAGCTGAAGGTACTACTGCTCATTGCCAGGAGTCTTAACAAGAAACTACACTCTCTGGAAGTTCTTCTCTCCCTGGAGAATGCTGACGTCTGTGCAGTTACAGAGACATGATTCAAGGCTATAGAAAGCACCCCAGCAATGCAAGGCTATAGTGCCTATCACACACTCAGACAACTCTCTGAAAAGGCAAAAGAAAAAAAACAAAAGGAAGAGGTGTTTCCATTTACATAAAAAACAATCACACTACAAAAGTGATCAATCAGAATGACTCATTTGAGCTACTTCATGTCCAACTGACCATAAACAAAACCCCCCACCATATCATCATAAATTAAAGATCCCCAACCATGAATAACAAAAAACACTCCACATACCTGAAGTTACTAGAATTTCTTACTACTCAGCCCAACACACTACTCATGAGTGATTTAACTGCCCCTCCATAAACTGGGAAATATGCACAACCACTAATACATAGGCTTAATGATTCCTGGACTTTGTCAGTGCAAATGCTCTGGAACAGCTGGTCTGTACTCTCACTAGGGGCTCAAATATCCTTGACATCGTATATGGGAGAAACATTGCACCCCCTCCAGCGTAATGTCCTCATTGGTAAGATCAGATCATAAATCAGTCCTTGAAATAAATGTAATGGTAGAACCCCCATCAATCCCTAAAACTCTAAAGAATTTTTCCAAAGCAAATTACCTTCTATTAAGTGATAACATAGGTAATTCTAAAGCTCATCCTAACCTTGAAAACACAAAAGCCTATGTAGACGTATACACAAATGCCCCGTACAACCACTTAAATAACTGCATAGAAATGGCAGGACCTGATCAAACTAAACCCAGGTCTAGTTAGAAAAACAAATCACCCTGTTGGACCCCTGGCATAAATAGATTATACAACAAAAGGAAGAAATTCCTGTTTAGAAGCAAGTGAGAGGGTGCACAACAGAGAAAAAAAATTCCTCTTTAGTCTCAAAAAGCAAATTGGGGAACTAGTCAAGTCCTCAAAAGCTAAATATGAGACTAAAATAGCCTCCCATTCAAAGAATAACCACAAAGCATTTTTAGTTATGTCCAAAAGTTTAATGAAAATACTCAACAATGTGCTGAATTGGCTGGAGATGACACTATCTATACTCAGCCACAAGAAATAGCAAAGCTGCTGGCCAATAAATTCATCTTAAATTTCACCCCCTCATTACCTCTGGTCACTCTCCATGAAATACCCTCTATCATACCTTTGCCTATTATCACAAAAGGATAGGTTGCCACTGGGCTCTGTAAAGCTAGAAACATGGCATCAATGGGCCCTGATCGAATCCCAGGGTGCTTATTAAATAGCTTGAAACATGACCTAATGGATCCACTCAGATCTCCACTTAACCACAGTCTCCAAACAGGCTTTGTTCCAGTAGAGTGGAGGACAGAAACAGTCATTCCTCTTCACAAAGGGGGGATGTCAAAGGATCACAGGAAACTGCTGACCCATAAGTCTGACTAGCCTCATATGCAAGGCTATGTAAAGGATAATATTGGGCATGATTAACAACAATAAATCTCCAGACTCTAAACCCAATCCAATTTGGCTTCATCAAGGGCAGGTCCTGCCTGCTTAATTTGGTGGACTTCTTTGAGAAGGTCATCAAGGCCATGAATGAGGGTATAAACAGTGCATACTACCTACTTTGACCTGGCCAAGGCATTTGACACAATACCCATTTGTGTATTATAGATAAACTCACAAAATTGGGCATAAACGTCTACATCACCAGATGGATAGTCAATTGGCTCATGGATAGGACACATATTATTAGAGTGGGAAAATCCACATCCAGCAAGAGGCCAGCCACCAGTAGAGTACCACAGGGCTCAGTGGTGGGCCCCATCCTGTTTGATATATACTTCTCAGATGTCAAGGCAAATGTAGGTGACCTTCGGCTGACCAAGTTTCCTGATGACTCCAAGTTGGAGGCAATCATTAACTCCCTAAATGATGCTGATATCCTACAGAAAGGACTGACACAGACTAATGATTATTGTCAGTGCCGCAAACTAAATTCAAAGAAATGCATAATAATACCCTTTCAGAAAGCAAATACAACATTGATAGCAACCCACCCCCCAAAAAAAAGTGGACCCAGTGGTGAGAGAGCCATGTATTCAAATATATAGTAATCTGAACTTTAACCACCATGTGTCCATGGTGGTGAGGAAATCCTTCTATGTGGTTCAGCTTATAAGTAAGGGTACAGCATCCAGATCTAAGGATGCCATAGTACCAATGTGCTCAGCCCTCATCAGAACAATAACTGAGTACAATGTACCCTCTGGTATGTATCTCGCCAGGCACCTGTAACAGTTAAAGCATCCTCAATTGTTTCTCACCAAAAAAAAAAACAAGAGTATAACCAACATGTCACATGTGGACCAATTAAAATCCCTTTGACTGAATTCAGTTTCTTACCAATTATTAATGTGTAATCTGTTCTTGACCTAGAAGGCAGTTACAGGACATTTTGACCCATCCATTTTGACCAAGGACAATCTGCCCCAGTATTAACGTTATTAACATTAGTAGCATTAATGGATTGCAAAATTACATCTTTAAAAAAAAAAAAAGATCTAAAATTCATACCAAAAATAAAAACACCTGCAAGTCCAGCATTCACTTAAAATTCACGCATTAGCATTATAGAATTATTTCTACATCATCAAGGCTGGCACCAAACTAGCAAAGCATCCAAAAAAATATTTTCTTAAATGTCCCCAACTGTATCTCAGAACTCCCCCTAAAATCTAAAATGCTTCAGAAAAAATAGAGGCTTACAATCAACAAATAATGACAGTCAATAACATTTCATTATCCAATGTCCAGGCACTCACACATCCTCATAAAGACATGCATGAAAGCATTTTGTAAACATTATAAAGAAACATACCACATAAACTGTTATTGTTAAAAGAAACATACCACATAAACTATTGAGAGATTTTCTTCCCAGCAAAAAGTCATAGTTTAGTTTTCCTAAAACAGTATTATGACAAGTGAGGCAGGAAGCATAGTAGTTTCATCACAGCTTCTTCTTCTTCTTTCGGCTTTTTCCCGGTTAGGGGACACCACAGTGGATCACCTGTCCACTCATGATTGGCAGTGGAGTTTTTACAGTGTTGAGTTGCCAGCCCGGTGTCCAACCTTCCACAGAAGGCACATACATGCATGCACTCATGCCTAGGGCCAATTTAGAGTGTCCAATTCACCTACAGCATGTCTTTGGGATGTGGGAGGAAACCGAAGTACCCACAGGAAACCCACATGACCACAGGGAGAACATGCAGACTCCGCACAGAAGGCACCCCAGCCAAGGATCAAACCGGAGAACCTCTTACTGTGAGGTGGCAATGCTAACCGCTGCACCACCGCAGACGCCCTCGTAGTTTCATCACAGCAAAATAGGAAAATTTAGCTACTGCCACCTACTGGTTCCCATTTCTTAATGGGCTAACTTAAATTAGTAAATAGCATGTTAACTTCCTGATTAAAAGTCGACATTGATTTAATTTTAAACATGTTAAAACTTGTTATTAGTTAAATTAATATTTACATATTAGATAATAGATTAAATAAATTAATATTAACATATTAAAAATTAAATAATATACTAAATTGCTATTTTAAAATCCTGAATAAAATATTAAATTTAATTGAAAAACTGTTTATTTAATTTTTGTGTGGTTTATTATTTATTTATTACAAAAAATGCTTTTATTAAATTTTATTTGGGGTCAAATCATCCAGGGTCAAACTTTCCAGTACATATTCTCAGAGACAATAGATGCAAATTTAAATATGAAAGTGAATACAACTGCATTGGGGTTGAATTGTTCAGGGTCAAACTGTCCTGCTTCCTAGAAGGCAGTCTCTGACCCAACCCTGATGGAAGTGTTGCATATTCACAAAACTAACTGCACGAGGGTTACCCACTCAAAAGATCTAAACCTGATCTCCAACATGCTGGAGAGACAGATATGTGTCCCAGAGATTGCCCCTCCTCTGGAATAGGCTTCCTATTCACATGAAGCAGAGCCCTTCAAAAGCCATCTTCAAGTGTAATCTGGACCAATGGATGGGAAATCACAAATTCGCTCCTGGGGTGACACCCATGTCCCTTATGGACAGAGACAGACTGTAAAATTGTCAAAATCACGCTTGTTGACCCTTGCTATCTTCAAGTAGGTATAGAAAATTGAGTAAAATCTGGGTAAATCTGGCTATGCTTGTAAGGGTTCTTGAGGCATTAGCATGGTAATCTCCTATGAGACTGAATCAGCACCATTGAGTTTGATTAGTATCTCTTCACCACCTCTCCCTATTAGATCTGTTATATTCCTGTGTTTCATACTTACTTATTTTTTGCTCAGTAATATGAGTACAGGCCAAACTCTGTTTGCAAGCAGTGCTCTGCTTTCTTTTAGCTGATTTATTCCAGTAATTGTCCAAAAACATATTGTCTTTTATGGGATGTCATGGTGAATATTAGCAATGAGGTTAAAAATCATCCCTAACCAGGCAGTAAGGAAATCTTCTGTCTCGTCTCTAATACATTGGAGTTACACATCTTCTTTGTGCCTATCACTGCTATGTACAGAGTTTTGAACAAGACCATGACTCTCAAAACTACAACACTGGAGAAATTAATGGATGAATGAAATATATCACCGGAATGACAAAACTACTCGAGGTCTATCTAGAGTTAGAATGATGAGAGAAACAATATGGGGTGAAAGGACAATTTCCTTACGTCTTTAAACTTCTTACACATACATCAGTGCAACAGTGTCACACTTCATTTGCGTGTAATAATTCTCATCTACATTAATTTTCAGACTAGTTAGGCAATGAAAAATATCAAAGAAAATGAATACGGCACAAAAGACTTTTTTTTGTAAACTGCCCTGTCCCTTTCATAAACTCAGCAGGGGCTCTTACATGCCAATATCTGCAGCTTGTGCTGAGGCAAACCTCAACTTGTTCTTACCTGGAATTTCATGTCAGGGTGCTTGTGAGATTGCTGCCCCACATCACAATGCTGCTGGATGACTGAAAGTGCAACACCTGGGCTGGGAAATGTAAGAGCACTGCAAAATGGCAGCTAGTATGAGTGGACAAGAAGCAAGCAAAGTAGATATACTGAATTCATCACACTAGAGAGTGACAAAAGGATTTCCCCCTTGCTGCTTGAACAATAAAAATCAAGTATTTATAATTTAATCAAGCACATTCTAGTAATTTTTGCAGCTTAACAATCAATTATATATTTAAAGAAATATGTTGTCATTATTCAATTAAAAGCACTATCAGGCTGGTCAGCAAAATTCTGTGTAAGGAAACATATTAAGAACACTGAAATCTGACTTTATTTTTTCTTTCCTTACAGAATAATTAAACTTGTCCACCCTTGACCCTTTTATAACCATAAATTTATGTATCTATATTTATATCTATATCTACATCTATCTCTCGCTCTCTCTCTCTCTCTATATATATATATATATATATATAGAGAGAGAGAGAGAGAGACAGAGAGAGAGGCATTTTACTGTAGCCAATCATGTTTTGCAGAGTTTTTTTCAGTACAGCTATATTAGAGCTACATCATCTGCTTCCACCATAGACTTGTGTAGACCTATAAGGCTTTCCTTGATATAAAAGAGAAATGCAGCATACTTGTGGTTTTACCCCACCACCCACCACATCAATTTCTGTATCCATTCTGAAAATGTATAGTTACAGAAAAAAAAAACATTCCTAGTGACTGGTGAACTGAGTTATATCTACTAGATGGAACAAATGTTAATCATTGTGAGTAAACTTGCATGTTGTGCCTTCTTAATGCTCCTAGTTTAACAATTAATGGCATCTTCTAATTTATTCAAAGAGCTCCTGTAAGCAAAAGTGTGATCCTAACCCATATTCTTTGTAGCACTCCCTTTGGAGTAAAGTTTTCTAATCATAAAATGTCATGTAAATTAATACTTTCCTGATCAGAATGAATTACACTGCATTTTTATTATATTGATAGTGGTGATATGGGCTTACCATAAACTCATTTTGGGCTTACCATAAAATTATTTTGTAATGCCTGATTTATGATTTTCATGATGATGATGAAGACGATGATGATGATTCACCAAGGGCCATCGGGTCAGGTCCAGCTGAACAAAGAACTTCTACTCTATTTGTGGGAGTCTTTGCTCCCCATTCCCCATGTGCAAAATGAGACTTCCTGTGCTCTTACTCTGTTGTAACTAGCTAAGTTGTAATACAACTGTATCAATATATATAACACATGTTCCTATCTTAATGGGTTCTTGGTTTGACATGTCTTCTCCACCAATCAGAATATGGCCCTTTTTTCTGAAAAATTCCACATTTGTGGATTTCTTCATGCCTATACTGATGTACACCATGACGTAATGTGTCAGTTACATAAGTGTATACATCTTCAGAGCCCAACAGTTCTCTTTTGTCACCCACACTGTTCTGATCCTGATCCTTGCTGTTAGTGTCATTAGTAAAATGCTGTGTTTACATGTCCACATAGTCAAGTCCTGCATTAGCATTGCCTATACTGCCTTGGAAAAGAACATAATACTGAACTTTCACAAGTGTCATGAGGTTCATCCTTGCTGCCCAGTAACAAAGGAGAGAAAACTTGCTGGCCTACTTTGCACACTGAAGAAAATGGCATTGGTAGACAGCTCTTTATGCAGAGCCTGGAAGGAGCATCCCATTACAGCTTCAGGCAACAGTTGGAGCATTGCAACAAGGATACACTCTCAGAAATAGCTTGGAAACTCCTCTAGTTAATTGCATGTTCAACCAGTGCCCTAAACCCTAAAAGGAAGTGATCTCTGTTTTGACTAGTGTGGGTGTGAGCCACAGCCAATCATCACATTAGGTTGAGAAAAAAGGCAGTGGGTGAAAAATGCCCTTTCCTTCTGCCTTGAGAGTGTATCGCTTGTTCTGCCTTTCCTCTGGTTGAGTAGGTGGAGTTGGTAGTCAGCCATCTCAGTCCCTGACACTGATTTTTAAGTTATCAGCCTACCAATCAGTGGTACTTATAATCATAGGCTGTCTTCCTGGGATTGGCCAGAAGTCCTGCATGGACCAGTAGATCCCAACTGAGGACAGTTCAGCAGGTTATCCCACTTAAGGTTCATGCACCAGTGTCTAGATGTGAAACAGGCTTTTGACAGCTGGTGGATCCTTGAGTCTAGACTACAGCAGTGCAGTATCGGCGACCTGCGACCTTGATCTGGAGCTTGCTCTAGGTCTGACCTTCCCAGAGTGTGCTGCATTTGTTAGTGTACAATTCAGCACAGGTTCCTGATTCTTTGATGCATGGCTGTCACACTCCCACCTCTAAATGATTCCATGTTGAAGCTCATGCTGTCTGAAATAGGGGGCTGGTACTTCATTATAATCCAGACTCTGTGATATGTAAAAGGATGCATCTCCTCTGGTTAACCCCTTCTTTGGAGACACTCACAGACTTATAACAGCAGCTTGGACTGTCCTTGAGCCCATGTCCTTTCCTGGCCAAGTGTTTAGCAGAATTTCTGGGGAAGAAGACATGAGAGCCATGAATTATACCTCCTTTGGAGAGATTTATTCAGGATGCCATCAAGACACCCTAAATCTTCCTCTTCAGTCCTCAATAATGCTTATGCTTTCAATAAGCCAATATCTAAGTGGTCAACCCAGCAAGCATTCTAGTGCTGACATGCTCTATTTGATCTAGTATATGTCCCAGAGAACACAGCATTTTACTATCTTGCCACCTGATATGGAGTCTAAAGCTTTAGACAAGTGTGGCAAAACATTATATTCCTGTCACATTGAGGCCTCTTTGGCTACTAGGATGACTGGCTCAGTTGTACATTTGCACAGGATGGCATGGCTGAGACTGCCCTATATGAAGGAGGAAATTAGTAAAAAGATCCTATATTCTCACTTCCTGGAGAAAGCAATATTTTATTAGCCTGCACAAAGTCTGATTGATGGCTCCCTAGGAGAATAAATAGGTCCTGACTTCTGGGGGGGGGGGGCTGTGCCATACCCATACTGCCATTCATAATCCTTCCTCTTCCCTACTTGGCCAACCATTTACGAGGAAGAGGTATCACTGTAATTCAAGGAAAACCCTTAATAGTCATAGTGTGTTGCCCACTCTGGTGCTTGTGAAGTCACAAAAACAGGTGATGCCACCAGATGCCACACCACAGTCCTTACTCCAGTTCTAGGCATGGAGTAATTTTAAAAGTTTGTCTCTGTGGGAATAGTCATCACAGAAGATCAAGGGATTCTAGACACAGTCTGTCTTTGCCACAATCTCAAGCTCATAGTTTTTCCACCAAAGATTTTCACTGGCAGAGTAGTCCATTTCAGAAGATACCTTGGTACAGGCCTGAACTCTTATGCTTAAAGAGATGCACTGGCTGTTTCAATAGAGAAGAAGGGATAGTGGTTTTATTCCTGTGTCTTCATTATCCTAAGTGGAATAAATGATGTATTTCGTATTGAGGATCTCAAATACTTTAACCAGCCTATGTAATACAATCAATTTTCAGATACTCACCCTGTGGGAGATCATGCCCTTACTCCCAGAGGAGTACTTCTTCACACATTAGCATTTTTGGGGTCTACATAGGAGAGTCTTCTGAGTCAGTCTAGTCAGGCATCATTTTGGCATTTGGGCTTTCTTCAGCATCCATTGTCTAAACAAGTGGCTGAAATCTGTGTCTGATGTCTTGCCAGAATGGATTTCCTATTGTATCCTTATCTTGATAACTGGCATTTGTAGCCGCAGCTTTGAGATGGCTTTCTTTTGGATGGTCTCTTAAATGTTGTCTCTGAGTGATCATAACCTGGAAGAAGTACTTTCTAATCACTGCTCAGGGGAAGTACTTTATGAGTGCACATTAGGCATCCTTTAACATCAGTCATGTTGTCTCTGAGTGATCATAACCTGGAAGAAGTACTCTCTTATCACTGCTCAGGAGAAGTATTTTATGAGTGAACATTAGGCATCCTTTAATATCAGTCATTCCTTCAGTGAACAGTACCCCAGAGGTCATGATCTTAACTTCCTGGGTGAGGATGCTATGTGCAGCACAGACTCAGGGACTGCTGCTCTTTCTGGGATTGATGATGATTATGATGATAATAATCTTCACAGTACTGTGTTCATGGTTCGGGATGCAAGTGTTACAGTATACTGTGAGGCGTCACTGGCTTCACAACCATTACATGCTCTGAGACTTCCTTTGGTCATGCTGGTAAGCTATCTACACTGTTTCTTTATGCAGTTGCCTCTTATATTTAAGATTTCAATAAGACCTAGTGCTGTTGCAGTTGGATAGCTGTGTTTAACAAAAACTTGCCTTGTAGGGCATGAATCTCTGTCTAGGCTATACTGTTATTTGTACTCATAACTGTTTGAAAGTATTCTAGTACCTTTAATGGTTCTATAGAAGTTTAAATGTAGACCTTTGTGGTCAAAGGTTGTAATCATGGTCTTCATTTTATCTATAGACTTTGTCATCCACTTTTGTTGACTGAAGCACCTACATTTATAAGTATTTATATATACTTCATCAGTGCTGGATTTCTGTTTCTTGTTTATTCTTACTCACATTAGTATTTATATATGTATGGGGTATACATCTTAACTCTTCTATCACACCATTAATCATAAGGGTCTCTTTAGCATTCTGCCACTTTAATCTTTGTTTTTCCCTGAAATATCTGCCTTGCTTTTGCGTTGATCTACACATTATGGCTGAGTAAATTTGACCTTTAGCAAATATTAAGTTTTACAATTTCTACAGCAACTATTTCTAAGTAGGTATTTGCTCCTACATTTCCTACATGTTGGCAGTCTAGTCTGTTTTATACTGTTAAACTATGACGTGTCTTTTACTGTTTCTGGTTTTAATATGCCGTTGCATCTGTCTTTCCTACTTTTGCTGTCTTGCCCATCACTGATTGAACGATATCGTTCATTAAAGCTTTTGCTTAATCTTACAAATTTTCTAAGGAAGTTCCGTACTCCATTGAGACATGTAATATGGTACTTGTGTCATAAAATCCCTTTTGTTTGATCTTTCCTGAGTAACACTTCTGGATAATCTATGTTTTGACTCAGTATCTATAAAATTATACTTCATTGCCAGATACTTGAGACCTGCATGTTAACTCTCTAATCTTTCACAGGGGTTTTTTTGCTGTCTTTCTAAAAGTAAATACTTCCTAAGATATATTTGTTCTTAATTGAAAGTACCTTGTTAAAATTTTTTGTTCTGCCACATAAGTGTCCTCAGTTTCTGAAAATGTTTGGTTCATATCATACTCTCATTCTCCATCTATATGGTGACAAAAGTGATTTCACCGTGTTGTCCCTAGTAATATTAAGTGGTATGACATGGATTCTGAAATGCAGGTACCCAGGTGGGCTACTGTATAACAATGCTTTAAATCACTGAAGAACTGAAATTTGTAGTATCGTTTTCTCTTCCGTTTTGTATTATCAGTCTTTAGCACCATTTCTGTTTTTTTCCCAGTCATATTTCTCACTTTTGGCACTTCTGGATGTCTTTGGTAATATAGGCTACTAAAGAGCATTTAAGCTATTGTACTTATCTGTTTGATCTTTCTTGACTCTGAAGTCTCTTTTTTTTGTACATGTGCCAGTAATATCTTTACTCATGTAATTTGTGTAACAGCTTTCAAGGAATGAGCTTTTTGATTTTAATATAATAAAATGTTGTGACACATCTAAGTACTTTTTCTGACAAAAAAAATATTTCTTAATTGTGTGCATAATAGTGGATTAGTCAGCCTTGCTGTCTTACAATTCATTAAAATAGGCGGTCTGAGTCCATATAATCTAACCACCATTTAATTTGGACAAACTATGTGCCGCCTTGGCCTTGTGTTTTAAGTAAGTGTTAGAGGTATCCAGTCTTCTATGTATATTTTAGCTTGCATAGTGACTAGTCTGAAAACAAGTGCTTCAGTGTCTTAGTTTGTAAGCAATAGCCTTATAGTCTGTAAACCCTTCTCCGACATCCTGCTGGTCAGCTTTTACTCTCTCCCTTTCCTAAGAGACACTGACATTTACTCCTACTAAACTATTTCTTTCTGTTATATTTTTCTTCACTTCTTCTAGACTTGTTACTTCAGTTATTTATATCCTCCTGTCTTTAGCAGAACTGCATGCCTTCAAGGAAGTCACCTTTGGTCTACCCCCATCCTTTCTTACTTCTCCTTGCATGAGACAGTTACTAAACCAATTTCAGCTCTTTGCTAGTATTTATGCACAGTCAACATCGAATCAGTGCACTCAATTGTCTCTTTAATGTGTTTTTCTTTTTCTGTAGAAGTGTCCCTGCAAGCAAATAGATTTGCATGTAACACCGAAGTCTGCAGTTTGAACACCAGTCTGTGGGCTATAATTGCATATAAATTATAAAATATTATGGTAGCCTAAAACAAAGAACTTTGCACGCTATAATAGCTCCATTTTCTTAGACCACAGCTGGCCCATTGGTACTTTCTCCTTTAACTGTGCTCAATTCATTGCTTTTAGCAGTCCACTGCCTACCTTCCTAAATATTATTTCTCTTCTTGAGTAACCACTTTTGAATTCTCAACCAGTATTTTTCCAGAGCTGAATTACTGCATTCTGGCTTACTTTTTCTCATTGTTTTGCTGGTCTGTGGGGTTGAGATAGGCTTTTGGACTTTGCATTTCAAAGTCCATAGAAACCTCCTTACATTACACAGTTTTTCAACAGTCAAGTGCAGTTTTTTACTGTTATCACCATTACTCAGGTTGAGGTGATATTGGACTAACTCTCCTACTAAAACTGCGTCCTAAAACAACAAAATCACAGAGGCTTTTTAAACTGCAATGTTCCTTTGACTTATCTCTCAGCAGATCTTTGGCTGTTTGAGTTCTCAGTGATTGTTTTCTCTGTCTCTTGACAAGTTTTCAACCCACTTCGTTCACTCTTGCTAACACTTGGGCTCACTCTGCTCCCCTACCCTAAGCCCCAAATCCCACACCCCCCCTTTTACTCTACATTCATACTTCCATAGTACCACCCACGTATTCTTCTCACCAATACCATCAGTTCCCTCCATTAGGAAAACAACCAATGCAATTACTCCCAGTGGTAACACCCACTCTAGCTTACCACCCAAGACTCTCTCACAAATTGTCTTCATCCTTGTCTTCTATATCTATCAAGTTACTTCTTTACAACCAACCCACTACCCTCCTATCATTTTTATCCTAATTTATAACAAAAATAAACCCAAGTTAAATAAGATACCCCTAAGTCAGATCATTTTACTATTTCTCTTCACTCTACTAGCCTTTATCACCAATTATCAAATCCACCTCCTTCAAATACTTAGAACTTCAACCAGTCCTCCTAAAGAATATCAACATCTACCCAGTTGCTTTTCTCAATAAAATCCTATCTCTACAAACAAACCACATCTGATTTATTTTTCTATAAATATCTTAAAACTAAGCATCCAAATTTATGATCAAATATCAAACCAAGACCAAAATATAACTGGCCACACTCTTCTCTCTGTAAAATATCAATTAAAAAAATAGTGGAGATGTTCACCCAAACCCTGGTCCCACTGTTCATAAAATCATCACTTCCAACCCCAAAATAAACCAGTCACCTAATGCGTCTCAGCAAAAAAAAAAAAAAAAAAAAAAAAAAAAACAGAATCCAAACGTACCTTACTAAGTATGAACCTAAGAAGTATGTACAATAAAATCCATGACATGCATGCTTATCTTGCCACATACACTCCTGCTGTGTTCACAGCTACTGAAACCTGGTTAAAAAATTAAAAGATAATGAGATCCCCCCCCCAGGATACAATATACTCAGGCATGACTGACAAAACAAGCGTGCAGCTGGTGTAGCAATCACCTATACAAATTCCCTAACCATTACCTACCTTCCACAGGAAATACTCACATTTAACAATGCTGAACTACTAATAATACTCCTAAAAAATCAACAATAGGATTACTAACGCGAGGACTCACATGACTGTGAGGGCCTCTTATGCTCCATTCTGCACTAGTGTCTTCCCACAGACATGCAGTGACGGGAGTGTCTTGCTCATGTCACCTGTTCTAGACCGTACCACTCTCAATTGCATAACTTCACTCACTAGATACAGGCAGCCACTGGACTACCATGCCTTCCCTGAAGATCGGTGAACCCATACCCACACTCACCTATGCCTTAGCCACTCTATGAAATTAGGACCTCTGAGTCACATCCAAGACTTTATCCATCTGAGTCACAGCCAGGACTTTATCCATCTGAGTCACAGCCAGGACTTTATCCATCTGAGTCATAGCCAGGACATTATCCATCTGAGTCACATCCAGGACTTTATCCATCTGAGTCACAGTCAGGATATTATCCATCTGAGTCACAGCCAGGACTTTATCCATCTGAGTCACAGCCAGGAATTTATCCATCTGAGTCACAGTCAGGATATTATCCATCTGAGTCACAGCCAGGACATTATCCATCTGAGTCACAGCCAGGACTTTATCCATCTGAGTCACAGTCAGGATATTATCCATCTGAGTCACAGCCAGGACTTTATCCATCTGAGTCACAGCCAGGACTTTATCCATCTGAGTCACAGCCAGGACTTTATCCATCTGAGTCATAGCCAGGACTTTATCCATCTGAGTCACAGCCAGGACTTTATCCATCTGAGTCACGGCCAGGACATTATCCATCTGAGTCCCGGCCAGGAATTTATCCATCTGAGTCACAGCCAAGACTTTATCCATCTGAGTCACAGCCAGGACATTATCCATCTGAGTCACAGCCAGGACATTATCCATCTGAGTCACAGCCAGGACTTTATCCATCTGAGTCACAGTCAGGATATTATCCATCTGAGTCACAGCCAGGACATTATCCATCTGAGTCACAGCCAGGACTGTATCCATCTGAGTCACAGTCAGGATATTATCCATCTGAGTCACAGCCAGGACTTTATCCATGTGAGTCACAGCCAGGAATTTATCCATCTGAGTCACAGCCAGGACTTTATCCATGTGAGTCACAGCCAGGAATTTATCCATCTGAGTCACAGTCAGGATATTATCCGTCTGAGTCACAGCCAGGACATTATCCATCTGAGTCACAGCCAGGACTTTATCCATCTGAGTCACAGCCAGGATATTATCCATCTGAGTCACAGCCAGGACATTATCCATCTGAGTCACAGCCAGGACTTTATCCATCTGAGTCACAGCCAGGACTTTATCCATCTGAGTCACAGTCAGGATATTATCCATCTGAGTCACAGCCAGGACTTTATCCATCTGAGTCACAGCCAGGACTTTACCCATCTGAGTCACAGCCAGGACTTTATCCATCTGAGTCACAGCCAGGACTTTACCCATCTGAGTCACAGCCAGGACTTTATCCATCTGAGTCACAGCCAGGACTTTATCCATCTGAGTCACAGCCAGGACATTATCCATCTGAGTCACAGCCAGGAATTTACCCATCTGAGTCACAGCCAGAACTTTACCCATCTGAGTCACAGCCAGGACTTTATCCATCTGAGTCACAGCCAGGACATTATCCATCTGAGTCACAGCCAGGACTTTATCCATCTGAGTCACAGCCAGGAATTTACCCATCTGAGTCAAAGCCAGGACATTATCCATCTAAGTCACAGCCAGGACATTATCCATGCATATCACAGAGTTGTCACAAAAGATAATGATAGCAACTGCTAATATGATGGTTCATTAGGTTACCGAGAACTGGGGAACTTTGTCCCAGTAATTTGTTCATTCTGGAGTTTGATTTTATACTCATTGAAAATACTAGATATTTGATGATGCTGGAGATAAAAGCACAAACTGAATTTAAACTGTTAAGATGGGCATGAATGCTTATATAAGTGTTTTGCTAAGGTCTAATACTGATTTATTCACAACATGATGGTACATTATCTTTCATGATTCTTTTGGCCTTCTAATCATGCATTTTGGTTGCTTATGTTATTTATCTGACTTGAAATAGACTCAAGGATACCTCGGACAGATATAATACCAGTTTTATAGTGCCCATAATAATATTAGGAATGTGGCCAGCTAGAACGATGCATTTATTACCTTACTAATATGAAGCAGATTTACATAACTTATCTTTTCTATCAACTGGCTGGTGATCATTTTGGAATTAAGAAACACGTTAATATAATCAGGGTGACGTGTTTTTTGTCCAATGGCTGGTGATTTTCACTGACTCACTCCTAAATTGAATTTATGGTGGTGACCATTAAGGAATTCGTTAAATGATATTCTATCCTGTGGAATCATGCCCAAAGGAGTCTAAAATAGTATTCCTTAAACACCATAGCTAACAACGGCTAATCTTTCTTCATTCTTTACTATTTTCTTTAGTAAACCCTGTTGTACTCCTAACTATCAAGTTTTAAAGACAACACTATAATTTTCTACCTGCAGAGTTTCTATTGTTCCACCTGTATTTATTAATGTTCTTAATGCAATTAGACACATTTTTGTGTGTGCATATATTACCAATTCAAAGTTCTTTCATATTCTGCAATACATAGGCATATTACTGTGTAAACGTTTTCTGGACGTGTGCCATAATTTACTCTTCTTGGCCAGGTGCTATGAATTTTGAAGGACAGCAGTATATTTAATTTTTATTTGTGCATGCACTTATGTATTTGTTTATGTGTTTGTTTACTTCGGTGGTGGTGCTGCGGTAGCATTGTCGCCTCACAGTAAGACGTTGTCCTGTTCGATTCTCAGCTAAAGCGTCTTCTGTGTGGAGACATGCGTGAATGGGCGTACCTAAGTTGAAGGTTGTGCATCAGGCCTGGCAAGTCGGTACATAAAAATCTACTGCAATCATTAGCGGACCGGAGTTCCGCTGTGGTGACCCCTAACCGGGAAAAGCCGAAAGATACAACAACAACTTGATTATTACCATTTGATGACTGGGTAAATGAGTTGGTAGCTTGACCATTTTCAGCCAAGACCCAAGCTTCAAGTAGCTTCAGGCAGAGTTTCGACAAGCCGAAAAAAAAAAAGACCAAAAATCCATAGAAGAGTGAATTTCAAAATTGCTCTTCTCCTTAAACTTCTTTTTATTTGGCCTTGGTTGAGTAATGCTTTTTAAAGCATTGTCTGCCAAGGTGATCACCTTTTCCTGACTACCTCCTTGTGGGTGTGCCTCCTCCTTGACAAGTAGTTTTGTTTCTAAGGGTGAGTAATAACCCAATTTCAGTATTTTGAATAACACTGTGAAGAAAAAAAAAAGTTGTCCTTCTAAGTACCGGTAGCCAGCTGAAACACTTTAGGAGGTTACAGTGATGGACGTGTGTCTGCCAGATGAGCTAATTTACATATTTTGTTTTCTGCTTCTGGATTTTATGTATGTATGTTGCAGCTAGAATGAAGGGCTGTGTATGGAAGGACAGCAGGGGAGAGGAGATAAGCCATCTTATAGGCATAGTTTTAGCTGTACTAGAACTTTATTAATAGTTCTGTCAGTAAGTACTGTAAAGGTTAAGGAGGGATCGAGGTGAAGATCA
Source organism: Protopterus annectens (assembly GCF_019279795.1). Taxonomy (NCBI): domain Eukaryota; kingdom Metazoa; phylum Chordata; order Ceratodontiformes; family Protopteridae; genus Protopterus; species Protopterus annectens. Next base: position 1,105,553,001 of record NC_056743.1, read on the forward strand.
GGTTACCTTTGTTCTTTATCATTCAGGATTATATTGTTTAGGCTGTGTTTCAGTAAAAGTAGTGGTAAGTTAGCTAGCTTGGGTCTATATTATATGTTCGAAGTTTGAAAACTTCGAACTTTAAATATTCAAATTTAAATGTTCGAAGTTTCAAACATCGATCATATAATAAAAAAAAAAAAAAAAAAAACAAACGGAACTTACCTGACTAGTGTAGGCAGGGGGCAAGCCCCCCTGCACCCACCACACCCCCTGCTCTTTAAATATTCCAACTCCAAGACCGCACTTCAGTGCAGTAAAGGCCTTACTGCACTGTAGTGTGGTCTCAGAGTTGGTATATTTAAAGAGCGGGGGGTGTGGGGGGTGTTGGGGGACTTGCCCCCTGCCTACACCCATTAGTTTTGGGTTTGTTTTTTTTTACATATATTTGAAATTTTATAACTTTGAACATTTAAATTTGATATTTTAACATTTGAAGTTATAAAACTTCAAACATATGATATAGACCCAACTAGCTTATGGGGTGAGGCAAACTGCATGACGCTGGACTTACTGGTGTTGATTCATAGGTTCATAGTTTAGTACTAGGCTGCCCCCCTTGTGGGCCATTTTAAGTCTAGCCATTTATCCCATTCAGTGCTTAAAAGTAACCTATCCCATTGGATTAAACTGTTTTAATAGGACCAATTACAATGTGAGGTGAAGCTAGACTGTAAGTTGAGTAAGAGGTCTTAGGGGGAGTTCACTCAATGAGTAATTTATCATTGGTACATATGACTATGTTAATGGATGAATGATCATAAGGCAGGTCAGTTATGGGAACTGAAAAGAGAAGGGGGTCCAGAACTAACCCTTGGGATACAGCAGTATTAAGGTGCCTATTTCAGGCCAGGAATTATTGGTACAAATGTGAACGGCTCTATGTTTTAGGTAGCTTTTAAACCAATGTTGTGTAGTACTACCAAAGTTAAGTTTGCTAAGTTTGTGGAGCAGTAGTGTATCACTGACCATTTGAAATGCCCTTGTCATGTCTGTAAAAGGACCTGCTGCAATAAGCCTTTTACCAATATTGCAGCAGATATTATCTGTGACTGTGTATAGTGTTGTCATTGTACTGAATGCATTGTGATAACCATGTTGGTGATTGCATAGGAGACCATAATTATTTATATATTCAAGCAGCTGATTGTATCACACCTATTCAAAATGTTTGGTCAAATGACAAAGGTTTGAGATAGGTCTGCAGTCTTTATAGTCCTTGGGAACAGAGGTTTGAGGTAAGGGAATTATGAAGGAGTGCTTGAATGCATCAAGGTTTATATCTATTGACAATGACAGGTTATATAAATGAGTAAGAGGTTTTTCAATCTGAGATGCTACCATTTTAAGGTATGGACAAATTTTACTAAATTTGGTGCCAGATGTACTAGATAGCTTTTTAAATAGATTTGATTTCCTTGGAAGGATGTCAAGTTTACAGGGAGTAGTTGCACAACCAGATCTGTTTATTTTCTAAGATTGGTCTACCCATCATTACTTAAGGTATTATTTCTCTGTTTTGAATGACCATTTTGATATTACTGGGTGGTGGTCAGTTAGCCTGTTCATAAACCGAGAGCCACAGTTCCTGGTGTGTCGTACTTATTTCTCTTGCATTTTGTTTAGTATGATAGGTAAGTGCTCTTTAATTATGTTTAAGCTGTTTAAACAGGGAGTAAGTAAGGATTTTGATGCAGAAGTTGGCTATGCAACACCTCATTACATCTGCATTTGCTTTTTCTCCAAAAGAATTGCCAAAACATCATCACAACTGATTCCCTTTTGAAATGTCAGCTGAAAAAGCAGAGTGCAGACAAGCGGGAAAAAAGACCAAAAGCCCAAGAAAAGAGTGAAACTCGAAGATCATTCTTCTCTTTTAAACGTTTTTTTCTGCAGGAAAGCAAGCCCCCTGCACTCCCAATGTGGGGGGCATCTCAAATTTATATATACCAGCTCCAAGATTGCCATATCTCTATGAAACGGCCATCTCACACTTAGTAGATATAAGTCAGTTTTTCAGCCATTCAGTGTTCATGTTTCGGGACTCGCTTTAGCATGTTTCGATATTTCAAATGATTATCTTAAAAGGCTTTGAAAATGTACAGTTCCATTACTAACTTTGATAACTAATCTAACAAGTAAATATAAGGGAACTTAAAAATACCTATTTTATCAAATAAATCACCCGGAATCACAGTAAAGGGAAGTCATTGACTATTATGGTAGCCTATTTAGGAGTTCAAGAATAAGAGACTTTCAGTCCTAGAGAGAAATTTGCTGCTAGCCCTTTGATAAATATTTATTGAATCACTTCAGAAAACAAGATTTTTCTAGTTCTTCTTTTTAATCCTTAGGAATATCTTCACATGTTTCTATCTTTCATTACCCTTTGTTCTGTCTTTCTGTATTTCTTTCTCAGATTGTAATGCTGAATCCATTCAAAATGATGAAATCAAGTATATTTATTTCCTTCTCAAAATCCTTCTAACTTGAAAAATAACTGTAAGCACCAACAAAGTTTGAAATATTGCATTTGGAAAGCAAAAACCGTAAGACTGAAATGATCTAAACTAAGGAAATGATTCTTCGATTTGAGATATAAGATTTGAATTGCCTAGACTTAATAAGACCTTACTAAGTTTAATATTATTGCCTGCCAAACCAGAGAATGGAAATCAAAATCTAAACTAGCTGTAATTGAAATATTGAATGTTGTACAGGAGGTAAAATAAGTAGATGATGTTTATTTAGCGAGGGAAACTAGCAAATTACATATAAATGAATGGAATTTGTAGCAACAAAATATGCAGACTAATGTTAAGGAACAGGAGTAAGTTACAAGAAAAGGTAGAAATTGAGCAATTTATGCAATGTTGGAGTGAATGAAAGGTCCAAAAAAGAAAACGTGTACTCCATGAAAATAAGAATTGAAATGTTATTATGGTTTGCTTTCTTTTCTATTAATGTGTTTGCACTCGCTGCATACTTCAAAATGTGATGATTCAATAAAGATGCTAAAAAAGACCTCATTAGGTTATAAATTAAATTTTATATCACCCCCCTATTCATTAATATGCATATCCTACAGAATGATAAGTGTAAAGTTACCAAGTTTATATTTTTTGTTAACAGAGTGTTTCTGCAGAGGGCTGTCTATATTATTACATCATACATTATTTAGGTGTTCCGATATTCTTTGCTTGGCTCTGCATTTACTTTTCACGAACACAAATCTTTTCTTTCTTCACATCATAGTAAATATGAAACTCAGATAATAGGGGTGGGTAAGCCCTCCTGGTAAATGTTTCATATTAATACAATTCATTTGAATCACTCATACAAAAAAAATGTGCACCACAGTGCTGTTAATGTAATGCAATATTCACCTCTGACATTCATTTTAATGTAGAAACTTATGATGAACACAGTTAGCAGAATTAGGAGTGAATTTGGAATTATAATACCAAACTTAGACATAGCAGGCTTTATCATTTGATGGAAGCTGTTAAGTTGAAGGATGGGGACTGGCAGGTGTATAAGCCAACTAGACATTAACACACTGTTGGCTGTGTAAATCACATTTTTCAGTTTTGAGTATTTAATGGTTTTTGGGGATTTTTACTCCATAATGAGGTTTGCAGAAAACACTAGCTGTCTTCTGAGCAGTATGTTTAGCTTTCCCCACATTGGATGACATTGTTTTAGAAGTTGCGTTTTTGGTCTGTTCTGCTATTTTGAATGTTGTCTTTTCCATCTTGTATGCCAATTAAACTACCAGAGCAGAAAATCAGAGAACCGTACTATAAGAAATGATATTACAGAAATGTACTGTTGTTTAAGATATGTTCTCATTATAAATTAATAGCATTGTATACACATGCATCAGACTATTACATGGGATAAACAACAAGTGAAGTGAAGACTTCAGAGCTGATAGCCAAACACACAATTTAATTATAACAATATTAAGCACTTTCATCCTTGGTAGTTTAGGACTTCATCAGAACATTGAACTGAAAGAAAATTGCAACCATTTATACAATCCATTAAAGTACCACTCCTCACTCAATACATAAATCACCATGGTGACATGATTTTTCTGTGGATTGACAGTGAAAACAGATTACATTTTTATTTACATTCCACTACTGATTTTTAAGGTGGGATATGATATCATGTCTTGCTTCCATGCACTATAATAAAAATGAAATGCACTAGATTAAATTTCATCAATATCTCAGCTGCAGTAATGCTCTCCTTTAATTTTAAACCTGAATGAAATGTTGAAGTATTGTTAAAAATGCAGTAAGAACAGGACAGAAAGGCATCATTTCTATGGATGCAATTCGTTGTACAGGAACTCTACTGGGGTAAGAAACACTGTATTTTTTTGTTCAAATCAGACATTACCAAGATGTAAAACATGCTAACAGAAACCTACAACACTGCATTTCAGCTGCAACTCCACAGAAATTCTTAGGAGCAAAGTAATACAGCTGTTACGGATGTGTCAGAAATAAGACATAAATTACTTCTGGACCAAATCCATTGCTGCCTGGTAAGGTATTATGCATTATTAAAAAGGTGCTCACTGCAGTTGTACAATTCCTGCACAGGTACTACAGTGAATAAAGCAAATCACATATATCTAAGGCATATAATTTGTAAATCATGTTATAGGAAAGCTGTTATAGTGAATGTCAGAACACGTTAGCCTCACCCCATAAACTATGCTGCAGTTATATTGCATTTTGTATGACTCATTCCACTGTCATTAGTGCACCCCACAAACTATGCTGCAGTTATACCGCATTTTGTATGACTTATTTCGCTGTAACCAAACAGTACTGAATCAGTACTCATAGTAATATATTTAGTATTTTGGTGCCACTAGAAAGGTTTCCAGTTGGTTTTGTTGTAACTAGATTCTGCTAAGAACTGAAAAATGTCCTTTCAAAAGGGTATTACTGAGTATGAAATGAAACACTCCAGTACTAGGAGGACTACAGTGACACAGCTGAGATTAGAGTACCAAAACTAAGATATCCTGTATGTTTTCTCCAAATCATGTTTCCAGGATGTACAATGCATGTTGATTTGTCAGTGCTGAATGTTGGCTTGTAGAGTACTTGTAATGTTGTATTAAGGTGCAATACAATGATCAGATGGTAATGGCAGTTGTAGAAGTAACAGGTGCCTTGAGAAACAATATTTCAGCCACAGTGGATTTGTAGTAGTGGTAAATAAAATAAATGCTTTATTTTATCCTCTTTTATGGATGGATGAAATATGCAATAAACTGTCAAGAAAACATTTCATTCTGTAAGTCTATAATATCATATCATTGATTTCAGCCAGTGCTACTCCTTTACGCATGCACGCATGTACGCACACACACACGCACACACACACACACACACACACACACACACACACACACACACACACACACACACATGTGCCCACCCACACACACTCACACACACACACACACACACACACACACACACAAAACACAAAATAATTTTATGTAATCAGTATGCATATGTACTTGCAGGATCTAGTCTAACTGCTTTGTCTTAAGGCGGCAGGAAGGTGCTGGAAATTCTGAACCAGTTACACCATTAGCCTCTTTTAGTTTGTGTTTTTATGTCATTTCTTCATCAAAAGTAACGCAATGAATAAGCATAATATTTAAGTAGGGAGGCAGTGGGAAAAGGTGTTGCTTTTCCCATATTAGGATAAGCAAACACTCTTATACCCCTGCATGTTGTATTCAGTTGTACAGTCCCACTTAGCATGTGAATGCTGTATTAAGTATACCATGCTAATGAAGCTATTATGTTCATAGTTGATTTTAATTTTAAATAAAAAGCTGCAATATATATTATAGAGTTAATAAATCATACTAATGCTATTATGTGCACATTGCAATTAACATAGATGAGCAGGAGGACAAGGAAGTGATATGAGCAAGCAGAGGTTAAACACTTCGCTTTGTACTTTATCATCCAGGGAAAGCAGCATACAGCATTTTAAAATGATCACAGGAAAGCAACATAATGTATTGTACTTTTGAACAGACAGGTAAGAATGTGATTTTACCCATAAAAAACAAGTGTAATATATTTCTATTGTATTCAAATATGATTCAGTGCACCATTTAATGGGGAAGCAAAACACAGCAATGTAGTCATGGTTGACAAGTTATATTTTGTCTGTATGTGGTCAAATTCCAATAGCCAGCACAAGTGGTATTAACTTGATGACACACATATCAGTCTAGTATCCAAATCCTGTAATAATTGTACCTCACAAATAAAGCTATTTTATGTGCATTGCAGATTGTACTGCTCAATAGAAAGCTACGCTGTGTGGGATGAAAAAATACATATTTCAGATGCTATTCTGTATGTAATACAATTAATTTAGATGGATCACGTGGATGCAAAATACTGCATTTTAAAAGGATCACATAAAAGTAAGATATAGCACTGTTTTGGTGAATATAAAACTGTGCTGTGCATAACAGAATTAGTACAGCCAATGGAGGCTGTTATTTGATGGCTCTATTAATTCTGCAACCTTAGTGAAGCTATTCTGTGTGCAGTAGTTTGCACTATTAACTAGAAAGCTATGTTGCACACAATAAACTTAATGCAGCCCATAATCCAGAGGCTATGATTTTCATCCTAGAAATGCTTCAGTGTCTCAAAAGTAAGCAGACAATGACATATGTAAAACAAGGGAATACATACTTCTCAATTGCCATATGTCATGAGATGCATTACACATTTTGCACTGAAAAAAACTCCTGCACTACAGAATGAAAGTGATATGCCACATTGTCCAATTAAATGTAGAAGAATGAAGGCATAGTATTGTATGTAGACTATGCCTGGTTTCACTGTTTTACACCTCTAGTCTCAAGTCTGATTATGAGTTACATATTGTGGCCATGCATCACACAATGTGTTACACATTTTGCCCATGCATCACACAATGTGCTACACAATTTCCCCATGCATCAGACAGTGGTGGTGTGTTTTTCGGCTTTTCCCGGTTAGGGGTCACCACAGCGGAACACTGGTCCGCTAATGATTGGCAGTAGATTTTTGCATGCCGAGTTGATGGCCCTGACACACAACCTTCAATGAAGGTATGCCCATTTACGCATGTCTCCACACAGAAGACACTCTAGCTGAGAATCGAACAGGACAACATCTTACTGTAAGGCGACAATGCTACCGCAGCACCACCACCGCAGTGTGTTACACATTTTGCCCATGTGTCACACATTGTGTTATACATTTTGCCCGTGTATCATACAATGCGTCAAACATTTTGTCTGTGTGTCACACAATGTGTTACACATTTTTCCCACGTCACACAGTGTGTTACATATTTTGCCCATGTGTCACAACATTTTGCCTGTGTGTCACACAATGTGTTAAACATTTTTCCCACATGTCACACAATGTGTTACACATTTTTCCCACGTCACACAGTGTGTTACATATTTTGCCCATGTGTCACAACATTTTGCCTGTGTGTCACACAATGTGTTACACATTTTTCCCACGTCACACAGTGTGTTACATATTTTGCCCATGTGTCACAACATTTTGCCTGTGTGTCACACAATGTGTTACACATTTTGCCCACGTCACACAGTGTGTTACATATTTTGCCCATGTGTCACAACATTTTGCCTGTGTGTCACACAATGTGTTACACATTTTGCCCACATGTCACACAGTGTGTTACATATTTTGCCCATGTGTCACAACATTTTGCCTGTGTGTCACACAATGTGCTAAATATTGTGCCCGTGCATCACACAATGTGCTACACATTTTGGTTGTGAATTGTTGACTGTGGGCAGGAGAAGTATGAGGACGGAGTTTTATTGGGGTATTCAGTAAATGGACATGTATCCCATACACAGCATAGAAAGAATAAATACTGAAACATGTAGGAGATCATGGCACAGAAATAAAGATATCCTACTTGGAAAGGTTGTTGCTCAGAATACAGGTATCTAATCACCAGCAAATCCATCACCAACAAAGCCATGAATAGAATTGCTGCCATGCAGAGATCAATGCAAAGCCATAAACAGAAATTTTGGGTCAGTCACAGTTTATTAACTTATTTGATTTTGATTATATATATATATATATATATATATATATATATATATATATATATATATATATATATATCTACACACATACATATATATAGTGGATAAAAAAGTGTACACAGCCCTGTTAAAATGCCAGGGTTTTATGATATAAAAAAATGAGACCACAATAAATAATTTAAAAACTTTTTCCACCTTTAATGTGACCTATAACCTGGACAATTCAGTTGAAAAACAAACAAATCTCTTAAGGGGAAAAATATAAAAAATAAAAAATGTACAATAAACTGGTTGCATAAGTGTGCACACCCTTAAACTAATACTTTGTTGAAGCACCTTTTGATTTAATTACAACATTCAGTCTTCGTGGGTACACACCTGCCATTAATTAAAGAAACTCTGATTAACCCAAAATAAAGTTCAGCTGTCCTAGTAGCATTTTCCTGACATTTACTCAGTTTCCTGCTACAGCAAAATTCATGGTTCGCAGAGAGCTTACAAAGCATCAAAGGGCTCTCATTGTTGAAATGTATCAGTCAGGTGAAGGGTACAAAAAAATTTCCACACCATTGGATGTACCATAGAATACAGTGAAGACAGTCATCAAAAAAATGGAGAAAATATGGGACAACAGTGACATTGCAAAGAACTGGACATCCCTCCAAAATTGATGAAAAGACAAGACAAAAACTGGCCAGGGAGGCTGCCAAGAGACCTACAGAAAAACTGAAGAAGATCCAGGAATTTCTGGCAAGTACTGGTTGTGTACTACATGTGACAATCTCCCATATTCTCCATATGTCTGGGCTGTGGGGTAGGGTTGCAAGACGAAAGCCTTTTCTTACAAAGAAAAACATCCAGTTGCAGCTAAAATTTGCAAAAGAATACATTAAGTTTCCCAAAAGGATCTGGGAAAATGTGTTATGGTCTGATGAGACCAAGGCTGAACGTTTTGGCCACAATTCCAAAAGGTACGCTTGGCACAAAAACAACACTTTGCATCACTAAAAGAACACCATCCCCACGGTGAAGCATGGCAGTGGCAGTATCATGCTTTGTGGTTGCTTTTCTTCAGCTGGAACTAGGGCTTTAGTCAAGGTGGAGGGAATTATGAACAGTTCCAGATACCAGTCACTTTTTGCTCAAAAGCTTCAGGCACCTGCTAAAAAGCTGAAGATGAAGAGGAATTTTTAGCTTTGAACATGACAATGACCCCAAGCATACATTCGAATCAACAAAGAATGGCTTCACCAGAAGAAAACTAAAGTATTGGAATGGCCCAGCCAGAGCCCAGACCTAAATCCAATAGAAAATCTTTGGGATGATTTGAAGAGGGCTGCAGACAAGAGATGCCCTAGCAATCTGACAGATTTTGCAAGGAAGAGTGGGCAAATATTGCCAAGTCAAGATGTGCCATGCTGATAGCCTCCTACCCAAGAAGACTGATTGCTGTAATTAAATCAAAAGTTGCTTCAACAAAGTATTAGTTTAAGGGTGTGCACACTTATGCAACCAGCTTATTGTACATTTTTTATTTTTATATTTTTCCCCTAACAGGGGTGGCCATGGTGGTGCAGAGGTTAGCGCTGTCACCTCACAGCAAGAGGTTCTCCGGTTCAATCCTTGGCTGGGGTGCCTTCTGTGTGGAGTCTGCATGTCCTCCCTGTGGTCACGTGGGTTTCCTCCGGGTGCTCCAGTTTCCTCTCACATCCCAAAGACATACTGTAGGTGGATTGGAGACTCTAAATTGGCCCTCGGTGTGTGTGTGTGTGTGTGTGTGTGTGTGTGTGTGTGTGTGTGTGTGTGTGTGTGTGTGTGTGTGTGTGTCTGTGTGCCTTCTGTGGAAGGTTGGGCATCGGGTTGGCAACTTGACACCATAAAACTCCACTGCCAATCAAGAGCGGACAGTTGATCAGCTGTGGCGACCCCTAACCGGGAAAAGCCGAAAGAAGAAGAAGAAGATATTTTTCCCCTAACACATTTGCTTGTTTTTCAATTGAACTGCACAGGTTATAGGTTACATTAAAGGTGGAAAAGTTTTGAAATGATTCATTGTCGTCTCATTTTTTTTATATCACAAAAACCTGGCATTTGATCAGGGGTGTGTAAACTTTTTATATCCACCATATGTATACATACATAAACCCACACGTGCGCGTGCACACACACACACACACACACACACACACACACACACACACACACACACACACACACACACACACACACACACACACACACACACACATATTTATATATATAGTTTTATATCATATATTTATGTGTCTATGTATTTTTGTTTTCAAATGTTAAATACTGTAATGAAAAGTTGGTTGTAACAGCCTAAGGATAATATAATCAGTTAATAAAATGAAAACAGAAAACTGGAACTGAAACAATTAAAGTAAATCAAATAGATGAGGAATAATCTTACTATTATAGAACAACAGTATATAAGGGCAGAATTAACATGACCTAATATATATCTTTGCAAATAAAACACAAAAACAATTTTCAAGCATAAAATTCTGATAAAGGAGGTTCAGATGGCCCAGTCAGCAAGCTGAGATTTCTAAGTGCTATTACAAACCTGGATATAACAAAACTGTAGACCAGTTTTGCTAAACCTATTCACCAGGCCTCTCTTACCCTGCAGTTCTTCAAAACCATTGCTGATAATCAACACAAAATAATGACTATGTTGCATAATCACACACACACACACACACACACACACACACACACACACACACATACACACACACACACACATCTCTTTTTGACTGTACTGCATCAGTGGTTTTCTGGTCTGGTTAATCAAATAAATTGAACCTTTTTAGGTGTTAAGCCACAGTGACCATTCTATTTCCTGTAGAATGACAACAATGGAGACATACTTAAAAATCAAATATAAATGTAAGAAAAGAAGTGCATGTTCGAGTGTAATACTAATTGGTGCCACGTCAAGGTTGAGTAATCTGTTTATTTTTTCTTTGTGTGTACATTACATCCAAACTATGAAACTAAACCTGCACAGTAAAGTTTCTAAGCACAGACACCTGCGCATCTTTAGAACTCTCATCTCATCTGAAATGGACTTTACAATTGACACAGACATGCATGTATGTCTTCATGTATATAGCAGGTCTTGCGTGCAGGAATCCTCTTGCATATTAATAAAGTGTCATAAGTGTCATGCTCTCTTCCTTCTTTAAGCTTTTTGTCTAGGAAAAGATAATCTGCTGAACGTGCTTGCAAGGATTTCAGATGAGTCTTGCACTTATCCTCAAGTGAAATAGTGCAATATGTAGAACACTACTGTGCTTTAGGCCTTTTTGGGAATGTTTTTTATTCCCAGGGGTTATTTTGCAGAAGAGCAAGTCCTACAGTGCTCAAACTTTGGTTTTCTGAATCCTGCCTGACCAAAATGCAGTACATGTGGTGACAGCTCAGTGACACCATCAATCTCAGTTTTTACTTTTGTCACCTTTCAGTGGTTAACCACACCAGAATCTGTATGCTGTTGAGCCAAAGTATTGTCTGCTTTCAACTAAGACTAACTTTAAGTTAGTTTCTAAGCACCTTTCCTTAGACAAACAACTGTCATTTGATCTCATTTTGCTATAGTTTTCATTACTTCACTTGATGTTGCCCATCCTTAAGTAGGTGATCAGAATATTCTGGCAATAGAAATACTTGCTGAACTCAACAGACAGTCACTGCTTGAAGGACAGAGAGCAAAGTGTCTCCTCATATTAAGGATATGTGGGTACACTGTAATAACAACACATGGATAGATGAGGGAAAGCACCTAATTCAAACTAAAAATTGCATCATGGAAGATGCAGCTATTTCTTTGAATGCACAGTGTGTGTGTGTGTGTGTGTGTGTGTGTGTGTGTGTGTGTGTGTGTGTGCGCATGCGTGCACAAGTGCGTGCGTGCGTGCATGCATGCGTGAGTGTGTGTGAGTGCATGAAGGTGGGGTGCGACATAAGATTGGATTTTGTGACTTACTTGTTTTGTATTTCCTATAATCCTATGGTCATGTACATCTAGATATTATAATACCACAGCTGCTCTGAAAACTAGCAAACTGTAGTATACTGTCATTAATGTGGCTACTGATAATACAGCATCTGGTTAATAGTGCAAGACCCTAGTGATCAGACCTTTGCTCTGGAAATGCATTAAGTGTAGCAGCCTAGCTTTTGCTTGGTCCATGTCCATTGTTCCAAACCATAAACAGACTATCAAAGCAGTCAAGCATTCTGCATAGTTTACATATCATAAATCAAGGCAGTCTTGTGTGGCTGAAATGCTACAGTCTTTAGACACTGTGCCTAAAATATACCTTTCTATTAGTGGCAGGAAGAGTATGCTTAATTTATTAGCAGTCATTGATGTAGAAAAAGATGTCCTACATTTTAATTTACAAAACAGTCTGTACTGGTGTACTGGATAGAAAGATATGAACAGTCTAAAAAAATGCCACACTTGAACATAAAATAGTAACATGGAAGAAGTCTTAATGAAATTACTTTAACATAGATCACATTACTTGCTCTGTCCCTATGAGACACTCTAAAAGCTTTTTACACTTAACAGCCTGCAACTCTGAAATCCTCCTTATTGAAGCTATCAGCATAGTCTTCTAGGTAAATAATTTTAGAAGTTCCAAGAACATGAAATATCTCACCTGGCCTGATGAAGACATCATACCTCCTTCACAAAGGGTTTAACCAATACAGAGGCATATTCTTTAATGGATGAATATAAAAGTACCACTACAAAAGAGATCTAAGAAATAAGAAGGTTCTGGTGATAGCCATGCAGAGCTGGGGGTTCTGTTAGCTCTTGCTGTACCAGATGCAAAATCTCTTCCACCGTGCCACTCAGTTTTCCCATGTAAGTTAACGGAGGTAATATTTTGACACAGTAGTCTTGTAAACTTCATGTTTAAGAAATCACATCTGTTTTATGTCAAATATGGTATATTTATGCTGTAAATAATTCAAAAGTCCAAACAGGTGTCAAAAATCATCTCTAACTAACTAGATAACAGACACAGGAGGCATTACATTGCTTAATGCCTGTGTGTCTATATCAGTGTGTATGCACCTGTGATACATTTTTATGCACATGGAACATTACTTCATTAGCTAAATTTAAGAGCTGAAAAAGTATCAGCTAGATTTCATGAAACTCAGCTTTTCACACAGTGAAGACTGGGGAGTCGTATATTTTAATCAGGACTAGAGTGGGAGTTTCTCCTTGTGATGGATCTCAGGCAGGTGTGGTTATACTTGCAGGTCCACAGTTGAGGACTCCAAGTTTAGAGATTTTTTTTCTGATGGATGAGGACTGTCTTGGTGAGGCTGTGAGTTACACAGCTGTCGAAATGTCCAAACTATTCCACCTTCTTAGAGAATGTGGCATCTTCTCCTTTCCAAGAAATTCCAATAATCACTCAGAAAATGATGCAGTCACACACAGGATGATTAGGGGAATGACTTTCCAGACTTGAAACTGAATGAGGAATCAGTTTCTTTAGAAGATGTTTGAGTTGCAGTCATGTCACTAAGACATCTCTGCTAGATATTTCCAAGAGACCCTTACTGCTCATTTTTGTCTCCAAAATACTGCCTGCAGAATACAAAATAGTTTACCCATGTCTCCTCATAATAATAAAATCAAGAAAATCATTACTGATTTGCATAAAACAAATGATTGCCCAAGAGCACTGTGTATAGTTTGGGCAATTTTTTTCCTCTCCCCAGTGTTGTGTAACCATGCAATTGGTACATATATATATATATATATATTTATTTTTTTTTTTATGGGGGGGATATGTCCCCAGTGTAGGACATACAGTGGTGGTTGCAACCCTCCAAAAACACTTATTTTAAGTTGTCCGATTATGTTATATATAATGGACATCTATCAAAATTGCAAGAGTGAGCATTTGCTAAACTTGGAATCACATTGCAATCTGTTGTAGAAGAAACATTTAAACAATACCCCCAAGTGCATTCACTTGATAGCTCTGTCCCACTCTATACTAAAATGTCCTTATGATTAAGTCATAGATCTGATGACATAACTACAAAACCAACTGGTAGCCCAAGGATGTTATCTGAGGACAGGCAAGAAAATGAATATATGATTGTACAAGAAAGGTAGGGGACAGTGCAACAGCAAAAGCTTAAAATAAAAGACAAAGGAGTGAGCATGTCACCTTATGTCAAGCCTTCACATTATAATGTCATTTTCCACATTAATACTAGTGAATAAAAACGACTGCATCAGCTAGTCCTGGAGTATAACATCTCAAATTCTTTTAATAAAGCCTCAGATTTGTGGTGAGACTTTTTTCAGTTTTATTGGAGTTTGTACATTTAGGCTTAGATGTATGGTGTTTCAGTACTTAGTTTATTCCCAACATAATTAGTTTTTGTTGTACAGGAGTGCTGCAAATGTGATGTAGGAATGGATTTTTAAACTTGCAAGGTGGTTGCTCTATCTCCAGACTTGTGTAATTGTGCAACTGTGGTGTTAGCATATTTACGTAAAGATTAGTGCAGGGCAAAACCAGTGATTTTCTGGTATCGTCAATGAAAGTGTCTTTACCTGTCATTTATTCTGTTATAGTGGTTTCAGTGAAGATGTGTGCCAATAAAACAATCTGAATCTAGTGAAACGCTGTGACAATGCTGTAGGATTTGGGCACTTGCAAGCACTGCTTATATGCTCATCTCCCTAATTGGTCCAATGAATACATATCCCTTGTTGGCTAGGTGTCATACCACTCTCTATAGACTCACCGAACACTCCCAAGCCCAAGTTTCAATTCCACTGAGAATATAAAGTCCAACTCGATGTGAATGAAAAAATACAAATTTATTTTAAGCTGTTAAAACCATACGCTTTTTGTCGGCTAACAGTCCGACTTCTTCAGAAAGAACAAACAAGCAAACAGTGCCTCCCCTTCATTGAGAACATTTAAACAGTTCACTAATTGAGAATAGCAAGTCACATGATTGAACCTCATCTGAATTAAAGTCCCAGCACTAAAAAAGCACTAGGGGAACAGTGAACAACTAAATGCTCATGTAATAATAATACAATACCAAAATGTTAAAACCATATTACATGCAATACAGGTTGCCAGATAAAGCAGTGTGTACATACACACTTGACAGATTTAGGACATGTAAATAAATAAAGGTTTTGATTTTAGTCATAAAAATTTAATATTTAAAAAAAAAAATTTAAAACATAAAAATCAAACAGCTGTATAAACCCCCACTGCCAAGTTTAGAAACTGAACAATTTTTTTAAGATTTTAAAGATATAACACACTGCCTGTTGTTAAAATGGCCCGCGGGGCCAGATAGTCTCACACCAAAAAAGGTGAAAAAAAGCATTCTCCTTTGGGAATCTGAAGTAAGACAGCTGTATCCGTAAGCTATAAAAAATATTATTACTGTTTCACCAGACGTATGCTTTCCTAAATTGAAACTACTGTCCTGTGGCAATAACAAGTTGTCAATGTAACTGATGCACATTGCATTGTAACTCTTCTTGACTCTCTGCTTGTCATGAAGAGTTCATCACATGGGAAGAATCTCCACATCCACTCTTCTTTAGGCTGACAACTGATCCTTAGATTTTTTTTAGTCCTCTAATGAGAACATATACTACCAGCTGTCAAAACAAATGCCCTATTATCTTGTAGACAGACAGGCCTAAATGGAACCATATAGCAAACTAGCTTTCCAGGACTACTATTGTATGTACTGAATTTCATGCATCCTCCGTATCTTTTGTTATTTAACTAATAGGTTTGTAGTTAAGGCTAACTGCCATTGTGGGCTATTTTAAACCCAGCTATTTCCCCTTTCAAAGGTGAGAATCAAACCCTGTCCTTTGTGTTTATGAGGTAAACACCCTAACAATTAAATTTAAATGTATCCAGCAAATTATTCTCTGTAATAATCCAGGTCAGTTGGTTGGCAATTTTTTTTTTTTTTTTGTGATCTGGTAACTGAGTTAAATATATGTGTTAAGATGAATGTACACTAAATAACATACCGTGACAATGAGGATTTGTTAATGTGATGTAGGGCACATTGCATAGATCTGCAAGGCTCTGAACCAGCTGCTGTTATACTCTTATATGTTGATGTACTTTCACTGTATGAGAATATTTTCAAGGGACACGTTAGAGATAGATCCAGTTCTGTCTTTGTGCTGAATAGTATCTCAGTTTTGCAACATGTGAGCAAAAGTCAACACTGGTTTCTTAGCTGTATTACAAACTTTGATGAAGTTCTTCCAGTCACAAAGAAGGGAGAGTGTCTTGGAATAGCCACAACCACAAGATGAGAACTGTTCATACAGGGGATATAGGGAAGTAAAATATGATACTGCCTAGTGCTCTTGGGTAAGTAGAAGAAAAGGAAGGTGATATTATTGCAATATGAGTCATTAATAGGGGCACACTTCTGAAAACGATATACTGTCCTGAAGGCTCTGTCTATGGAAAGACACACACAATGAGGCAAATCAGAGGAGGGTGAAAACACCACAGGGACAGAGACAGAAATATTTCTGGGAAAAATTACTTAATTTCAATTTCTACACAAAAGAAAACACAACCAACAGAAGGCATGTGATAGAGACATTCTAAACATGGGTACTTGTTAAATTCCAAGGAAGTTAATTGTAGTCATTGGCGTATCAGAACCAAAAGTGTGAATGTGTGAGAATATATATATATATATATATATATATATATATATATATATATATATATATATATATATATATATATATGTTATACTTAAACACTTAATCTAATACTGAACAAATCATACTTTAAGACATCACTCAAAACTGCTCAAAACACAAATAAAATAAAAAAGCACATAGTACATTATATTTTTTTTTTCAAGGGGCAAACCCCCATACACCCCATACTCCTGTTAGTTATATATACTAACTCCAAGACTGCAGAGCCAGATCATAGTCAAATGGGGCCCTAGGACCAGCCCACCCCTATGGCCATTCCAGCGTCCCATTACAGGGTTCTCCCCCGTTACCATAAACACTGTTCAAAACCGTCACTGTACACACTATTTTCTTCTTCACTTTTGAAATGATTACAGAGATGTGGATGTAATTTAAAGATTTTAATTTATTTATCCTGTGTTGATTAGGTTAGTCCCACTATGCCAGTAACCTGTTTTCAGCTGAGACATGAGATGGTATTTATACTATTAAGAGAAATTTCACCAGGGCATTGGGGAACTTCCCCTGCTCTTTTCAATATGTGCTGTGGGATCTTTTACATCCACCTGAGCTACCACCAACTGAAACATATGGGGCCTCAGTTGAATATCTTATCAAAAGGACAACACATTCAGTAGTGTAGCACCTCCATTATGTTGCACTGCCAACAATACAGGTACCTGGTATGGGAAGAGAACTCACAGCATTCTGCACTAACAATATGTGTGTGTGTTCTACCTATTGTGCCATCAAACACTGACTTAGCATGAGCAGCAGTAAACTTTTCTTCCCTTGAAGCTCACATTCATTGAAAATGCAACTGTTCAGTGGCGACATACCTGCCAACTGCCCAAATTTCTGCAGAATGTCTAGATTTTTGAATCATATTTTTAGTATGCTTCCTCATTTGTAAAAAAAACGTAGTATGCAACACAAACTCCAAATGACAAAAACAGCAGCAGTGGGTTCAGGTACAAAAGCCGACTCACAGTTTATCCAGGAATTTATTCAATAAAACACACAAAAGGTATAGTCACATAAATATATATTTTGGATTTTTATGTGACTGCACCTTTCATGCGTTTTATTGAATAAATTCCTAGATAAACTGTGAGTTGGCTTTTGTATTTGAACCCACTGCTGCTGTTTTTGTCATGCTCCTCATCTGTGCTATTCAGGCAAATCAGTGAGGATTCTGATAAACCAATGAACGAAAAACAAGTAATCCGAACTGGCTGAAGTGAATTTATTGCGTGCAAAATTCAAGTTATAAATGATAATGCCCAAAATAAAAAGACAAATAAATTATAAAGACAATCAAGGTAAGCACTTTCGTTTGGCTATGCCAAACTTTTTCAAACAAAGTATCGTCATTTCCTGCTGGTAAAATAATGTACTTACAATGATGCAATACATTGTTACTTCCGTTATAGCAATTAAAAGAACACAATACATTTTTAAAACATATATTCGGTTCATAACCTTCAAAATTCACCTAAAATATACCCAACCTTTTAAAATAAAAATGCAAACAATTCATAATAACCAAACAGAAATAAAATAAAATGAAATAAAATCGGAACGGAACACACAATACTAACGCACTCAAAACACATTAATCTATGTGTTTTGGTAATTAAAACATATTACGGACACTTGTATACCTATCTTTCTAATTTATACAAGTAACCCTATGTTTGTAAATATGCAAAATTTCATCTGAGTAATGTTCAATCAGAGACAATCCAAACAATAAATGTCAAGTGGTATACGCAAGTATAAAATGCAACATGCATTCTTAGCTATATTAAATACAAATCCTATAAAAGTAGACTAGAAACCAACTTTGAAAGAACGGAAACTCAAACGTTCATAATAAATAGTTGAAGACAAAGTGTTGTTGCACCAAAAACACAAGAAACATAAACTATGAAAATATATATATATATATATATATATATATATATATATATATATATATATATATATCATTTTTATGTGATTGTAACCATGCCTGTTACAACACTTTTATTCATATTGTATAATGGTATAAATGTAAGAATGTAAGAAAATGCCCTTATATTTGTGTGTGTGCGAGGATTTTATCCATTTATATTAAAAACCAATTATTTGAACAAAAAGGTAGTAAATAATTGAAAAATTAAAAAATATATACATGTATTAAAGTGCATTATGCATAGTAGCTATATAGTATAGTAGTTATATAAAATAAAAAACCTAAACTAGATCAACAAATGACAACAGGCTCATAGTTACTAGGCATGCAGTTCAGGAGAACATTAAGGGACCTATCTCAAACTCCCAATTGCTCCAAAGCACTCTCTTTTAAGTGACTTGCTCAATGGCACATAGTAGGTAAATTAAGGTGGAAAGATTCAAACCCTGTACCCTTGTTACAGGAAGCAATTCATTAACAAGTCAGAACTTTAGTCCTCTGGGATAACTAGACTAACAGTTTTAATTAAATGTCGAAATCCCTCACAGTCCAAACTTGTAGAGAAGACTGTATCACAGTGATATGCAACAATGACTACATAATGAATGTTGAAGATTAGACTGTTCTGGTCATCGGTCCAAGTAATGCAGACTACATGACCTGACAAATGTCAGTCCCTTTGCAGTTGCTGTTGGAAGCTGTAAAGAAGGTACTGCAAAAATATACTACTAACATGCAATGTGTTTAGATCATTTTACTCAATCCAGACCTGTTAATGAATTAATTAATTCTTTAGTGCAATGAATAAAGCAAAACAGTTACAGACAATATAAAGGCAGCTTTTGTTTAACAACTCAGAAGTCATACAAAAATCAGAAATATTACTGTTTTTTTGGGGTGCTGTCTTACATGCTTGCAGGGCATCTAGATCTCATTTTTGACATTTTTAGGTCTTCTTTGAGATCAAAAATAGATATCCTTTCTGACATTACTCAGCACAGGTCTGACTTACCTGAATGCCTAATAATGCTGTATTGTTGCAGCATACACCGACAGTCAACAAAGCCAGACCATGGACAAATGGGGCTCCATGCAGGGTAATGATTCAGACCCCTCCCCCCAGATTCCATTACTTGTCTGCCCCTCCTGAATTACCATAAACACTGCTCAAACATGTCTGTGTACATACTATATTCTTCTTTACTTTTATAATCATCACAGAGGCCTGGATTTCATTTAAAACTATCATTTCAGATTTTACAGAAAAAAAAACACCAACAGCAAATTTCTAAACAAAACAAAGCACTCACATTGAAAGCAGTCTTAGCATGAGAACCCATAAACTTTTCTTCCCTTGAAACTCACAATTAGTGAAAATGCATTTGGAAACCCATTAAACTACAAGAGACAGGGTAGAATTCATACTCAAATAGCATATAGTGAAGTATTAATTAACATTTATATGAAGGGTACTGGAATTCAAAACAAAAAATGTAACATTTGTTAACAATCTGGAACAGCCCACTGGACAAGTGTCCCTTTTCAGGAGCAGCCCGGGGCTACTCTCTGGTGAAATATGTGTTAAAGGACAATACTGCCAGCCCGGCTATCTGGAATTTTGTAAATAATTCTATGTCATTTGTGAATATCAATATGATTTATTTAGAAGTGTGTATAAAGTACTGAGCTAAAATTAAACCACACCATGCCCTACTGGAATAGAACAGGCATGTACCTACAGTATTGTGATTATTTATATGTATATGTTTAATGGAAACCTGAACACAGGAGGTTAACTTGAAAACATTTCAGAGAAAATAGTTACAATTAAATTGTTTCATAACCACATAATAAGATAGATGTTATCTCTCAGTTTCAGTTCAGTAGCAGACACAATGTCTAGAGCTAGAAGTTTTTTGCATTGTCTTGAAAGAGAAGTAATTACTAGGTTTAAGATGTAGAAGTGTTGTATTGTTTTATGACTTCCGGGATCTGCAAATATCTGAGAGATATGTATTTTTCACAGGGAGATGCTAAAAATGCTTGCAGTTTCTGACAAAGGGGATTTAGTTTGGGAACTGAAGTCAAGTTACAAAAAGTGATGTCATCCCAGCTAACCCAGCAGTAATATTTGATATCAATTTAAGAACTCTGTCAGAGAGAGAGACTGAGCAGTTTGTATTTTTCCTTTGACCTAACAAGAACATCCACTCATCACCACCTCTGCACTTGTCTTGCTGTAAGTAAGTTTCTAGGGCATAGTAACTCTTTTAAATTCAGACAGCAACATAATAAAGTGTAGCTTAAATGTTTTCTTTATTTATCTGAGATTGCCTGTAATGTTGTTTTAAATATTTCCTGTGACTTTGAACGCTGATGTAACTGACTATTTACTGAGCATTGCCTTGTTCTTTTATTATTTATTATTAAATATATTTAAATCCTTTAATTGTGGCTGGTCTGTTTAGAGAATTTAAGCTCTTAGAGTACTTGCATATCTATTTGGTGACACTGTACATGCTACTCCTAAATAGCCTTGCTCTTGGTCAGACTACCATTTGGATTAATACTAACATTAGACAGTAGGATTGTACACCCTTTGTTAAGGGCCTTAAAGTAGCTGAAAAGAGTTGGCTGGTGGCAGTGAAAATGACCTTATAGTCTGGGAAGAAGGGGGCATAGCTAGTAAACCTGTGCTAGCCTTTCCCAGGTGTGCATGTGTGTGTGTGTGTGTGTGTGTGTGTGTGTGTGTGTGTGTGTGTGTGTGTGTGTGTGTGTGTGTGTAAATCAAATTTCAAAAAGTGTGTACGTCAGCTACTTGGGCAGGGGCACGAAGCACTGTTTGGACAGAGAGGGTACAGGAGATCTTGGTTTGGTCACTCAGCTGAGATCTCAACCCTATAGCTGTGCCAGTATGGAGTCTTATTGGGGATCTGAAGAAAGAGGAAGAAACCAGACCTAGACTGATTGTGATCTCTGTGTGCTCTTAAGGGAAATTGCACTTTACTGTGTGTATACTTGCCATCTTCCCAGTGTGTATGTTCCCCACTGTTGCCAGTGGTGAGGCTTGAGGCTCCTTGATTACTGGGTCAGTGCTGAGGTATCACAAAGTAACTTGGCAGAATCAAAGAAGACAAATGAAAGCTGAGGGACTCAAATCATGTACTACAGGAAGCAGCAATTAACCTTACTCATCTGCAGTAAGTGCAAGACAAACTGTTGCACCCCACACAGTGTATTTTATACCTTTGTGCATGCAGAAAAAAAGCTAAATTAAAAATGTATTCATAGTTAAAATGTTAACATTATCTCAGCTAAATAGTAAGCACACTGTCAACATTAAAGAAACCAATCATCGCATCCAAAGAGCAAGGCTCAAGTAATGATGTTCCTGTTTACTGCAATCAATGTCCTTTCTTTACATCATAACTACTCTGGTTCATATGTATGAATTACTAGACCTGCAGTACAGGGGCCATTGTGTAGTCTATCCCAAATTTCCAGTTGGCCTAAAGTACAGTCTAGTTAAGTGACCTGCCAAAGGCCAGGGCATAAATATGAGGCAGAATCAGAGATGTTTTGCAAAGGTGGAGACAAATAAAAGCAGACTAGTCTAAATCACAAGCTGTGAGAACAGGCTTTGAATTAACATGCATGTTGTGAATCACAAAAACTTGTAAAACTCTGATGACTAACATTGACTAACTGTAATCCTCAATTATTTACCTAAGGAAAAAGAGATAATGGAAGTTTGACAGTTGTAGTGGATAAAGTTTCTTGCATTCTGTAATCAAAGTATAAGGTCTGAGCCTAAGTGAGTCACTTAACTAAAATGCCCTTCCTACCTAGGACATTACACACACACACACACACACACACACACACACACACACGCACACACACACACACACACACACACACACACACACACACACACACACACACACACACACACACACACACACACACACACACACACACACACACACACACGCACACACACACACACACGCACACACACTTATGCCTGCTAGTAAGCATTAAATTTTACACCTCATTCAGCTTGTACTTATTCTTCAGTGCTCCTGTAGTAACCTGTACCTTCCTGCTGCCACAAAAGGCTTACTCATACTCCAAAGCTGCTGTAATAAATCCATAAAAAAACACATTACTCCAAAGCTGCTGAAATAACATGTACAAAGAAAATCCAGCACTTGTTTCACAAAAGGCTCACCAGTACTTGAAAGAAGCCATACAAAGAAAATCCAACACTCGTTTCACAAACTGCTTGCTGTTACTTTAAAGCTGTTCCAATAACCTGTACAAAGAAAATCCAGCACTCATTTGAGTTTGTATACCCAGCTTGTGAAAATTAAGTCTCATGCCTCATGCACTCTGCTTGAGATGTCACATTAGATAGGATGCATGCACACTTTGGATGGATGTAGCTAAGAATGTGACGCTATGCTGAGAACAGAGAAATCTTTTTTTTTAAAGAAGCAGTATACGGAAGTACATGGATGTGGCACTTAGAGCAGGAAAACTTCTTCTTTTTAAAAACAGCATTACATGAAGGGTGAAAACATCTTAATTAAATGTTGTGGCCAGGTCCTCCAGCAAGCACCAGGCCCTATACAGCTGCCTAGGTCCCTTAGTGTTAGTTCTGGCCAAACTGACAAATTCCCCACTCCCCACTGTTTGCAATCTTGCACAGATAAAAGCTGACAATGTGTGATCAGCTGTACTTGCTTTTTTCTTTGCAATGAAATTGTTTGTCAATCACTTCAATGACACATGTGTGTCTATATACTAAATCCAAGGTTGTTGTGGTTTCTCAGAGAATTCATTCAACATTGAGGTACAGTGATCTCAGAGTTACTTAATTGTTAATGAATACACATAAGTAGAAAGGGTGTGGGAAGAACACATCCTATTGTCATGGTATCAGCAGGTACAAGTATTTCAGAAATTAAGCATAACATAGCATGACTCTAAAAGAAAATGCAATGGCAAGAAATGACACCAGTAGCTGTTTATTTAATGAAATAGTAGTGGATGAATGGAGCACTTGCTTGCAAAAATAGTTGGGCTGGAGTTAAATGAAGAATTTAAAATCCATTCAGCAGGATGGCTAGAATAAAAGATAAAGGGCCAGATTCCAAAAGGGTTGCTCTCTGTGTAAGTCTGCCCCGATCCAAAAGACTTGCTCACAGTGTAAATGGTTTACTTCAGTGTAAGGCCTATCTATAAAAAGGTTTATACCAGAGGGCACAAAACAAAAGACCTGGTTTCAGCCTGCTCTCAGTTTTAGTTGTCACTTACCCTGAGAGCAAGTCTTTTGGAATCTGGCCGAAAGTTTATGTTTACAGAATTGAAAACTGTATAGTTCTTATATTTTACCATTCAGAATATGAAAAATGACTATCTGAAAGATACAGTTCTAAGGCCAGAAGGTAAAAAAGACAAAAGTAACTGATCTCATAGGTACACATTATAGTGCAAGTGTTTTACACTCTTGTATCCATCTAAATATTCTTATTCCGAAACAGCAGTAATCCAGAGAATATATAATTTAGGGGGATGAGCTTGCCCCCAGGGATATATGGAGTGTTCCAGCATGTAGTGTGTATGTCTTGATGAAGACTGTTATTTTTGTCAGCCATGTGCTGGTTTTTATCATTCTGTCCTTCCATTATTGCCCTACTTTGACTTTCAGGTTTAGCCATTTGTATTTTGGAATTATATCTCCATGGATTTTGTAATAAAATACCAGAGAAAAGTATTACTCTACTGGCCTACCCAGCATTGCTCCAGATCCATACACTCACCTGGAGATTTTGAATTATAACATG
Organism: Protopterus annectens; assembly: GCF_019279795.1. Taxonomy (NCBI): domain Eukaryota; kingdom Metazoa; phylum Chordata; order Ceratodontiformes; family Protopteridae; genus Protopterus; species Protopterus annectens. Next base: position 1,105,577,786 of record NC_056743.1, read on the forward strand.
CAATCATACCATGTTTTTGTTGTCTGTTCTGGAAAGCAGTTAATTGTCTTTCTGCAAAACAATATGTATAGGAGTGTTTGTGGGTTATCACAAAGTACCTCCTTCCCCCATTCATCATGTTCACTGAAATGCGCAGACACACACACACACACACACACACACACACACACACACACACACACACACACACACACACACACACACCCACACACCACACTCATGTATTTGCATTTAACTGTAAACATGAATAAACCAATACAGACTTTTAAAGAAATACCATTTTCAAGATCCAGGTCTTTAGGGAAAGCAAAGCACAGACTCTAGCATAATGAAGAAATGGTAATGCCAAGCCTGTTGACTGATAATGCTCTTATCTATCTATTGCAGGAGGAACCAAAGTGTCAGCAGCTGTTCATGAATGTGTGCTTCCGCTAATTGCAGACTCCCAGTTCGGAGAACCAACCCAGAGGTACAGTTGCTAGTTGTCAGTGTTACATTAGTGAAACAGTGTATCTGTAATTTTCAAACTGCAAATGCAATATTCCTATTGCAATAAATATATTTTTATTTACTACTCTCTGAACCAATTTAAGTAAAGTTCTGCAAGTACTACTTTTTAACAGTAGATGGAAATTCTGAGAATGGTGTAGCATCAAACGTATTGTTTAAGGATAGAAAGTGGCATGTAGTTCAAAGGCTATTTCAAAGGCCAGTTAAAACATCAATCTCATTCCATTAGTGATCAGTAAAAGAAGATGCAAATCTGATTAGTGTTAAATAAATGATATTTAATTTAATTTACAATCTGTTTCCTTTGCTGTTTGATTACATTTTTCTGCAGCTAGGGAGGGATGTGTAGATTCCAATTACAAAATGACTCACAGCTTTATTTTGTATAACAAAAAAACTTAGATTCAAGCAGTTTAAAAGCAGATGTTGTAGGAAATAATCCTAGCTACAGATGATTTTTTTCCTTCTTCTACTACATTAAAAATAAGACTACTTAGTGACGTTATGTAACCAAAACAGTCAAAAAGATATGTGTTGCTGCTCTATCATTAAAGTTCATTGGATATCAGTTATGTGATACTCTTTATTTTGTGAACTCTTATAATTTCATTGATCAAAACACATCAATCATATGGCTGTTGTATACTGCACAGAAGTCCACCCCTATGTGACATTATGTTCAAATATTGCAGTCTACATGTGAAATGGTTTCAAGTTTAGTAGCTAACGTATCTTGTTATATTATATCGACTTTTAGCACTGACAGCTGTGCTTAGTCTATTTTATATATACAGGAATATGACTGGCTCTCATCATAACCAAGTTCTCTTATCATAACCAAGTTGCACTCGAGACATGGATACCAGGAAATTCATCTTGATAAAAGACCACTACATTTTCTCTAAAACAAGTTTTTCTTTGAAGTCAATTAATGCACCTGTACCTTAAAGATAATTTTATATTGTAATATGTATTGTGATTTTTCTTTTCTGCTATTTGTCTTCTTTTATGGTGTGCATAACTTCAGTTAACACGTTAATTTAATGTGACTTGTTTATTTTATTTTATTTTATTTGACATTTGTTAACTGGGTTGGTCCGACGAGCCCTTTTTCAGCGGATACCCGAGGAGAAAAACTCCACAGATAGACAGATGAAAAAAAAAACAACTATCATAAATATATATATATATATATATATATATATATATATATATATATATATATATATATATATACAGGCAAAAGAAAATACACTATAAATGAAAATGTTAGAATACAGGAGTAATATTGGGGTTTCAAACAGCCTTGGTACATATTAAGTATATAAACTATATAATAGAAAAGTTAGATTCCATGTAACAATTAAGTTGTATTTCCCAAATAATATTAGAGGTGCCTATTGTACAAGTTAAAGCTGCAGTCTGCATAATCATCTGTCATGAGCAGTTTAATTTTCACAGCTAACCAGTTTTTAGTTAACATCCTATACTTCTAAAAATGCACTTCTCTAACAGTATTGAAGGAGAAAACTGACCCATCAGAATGCTATGGCTTCAGAACTTGCACTGTGCCAGCCTGTGTTGGACAGTGACCCTGAGTGCTTGGGATCCAAGTCCTGGGGCCAAGGGAGCTGTGCTGCAGATGGATTCCCTGCTGTGAGCAGGAATGATAATTTGGTCAACAGTGAAGGACGTAAAGATGCTAAGGAGCCAGTGTTTCCCTCTATGTACAGTAGGCCAACTGCCATTTTAAAGACAGGAAAATAAGTGCTGGCAACCTTAGCATGCATTTCAACACCAAATAGTTTTTTAAGCAACATTCACTCACTGGTTCCCAAATTATGTTAGGAGAGGAAAGAAGAAACCAGAGAAAGTCCAATGACTGCAAGAGGCTGAATGATACATAAGATGAATTACAGGAAGGAACCATACTGTTTTTGTTACAATGCATACAATTTCACAGTTGTGTGGAATGGAAAATGGTTATTCCAAATGGAAGTACACCGATTCTCTCAAATGTAATTCTCCAAGCTACTTTTTCCAAACAGTACTAGCTCAACATTTCCTATGAGGACTTTGTTTTCCAGGAAAGTAGCTACTCAATTCCAAGGCAACTGTAAAACAACATATTTTCTTTACAAGTCACAGCAGTATTAAGGTGTGTTATCCATTAAGGATATAATACCCCCATTGCCCCCCCTACATACACACATACACACACACACACACACACACACACACACACACACACACACACACACACACACACACACACACATGCACAAGACAGGCTGTTGTGTCTACATAGTACATATCTGTTGAAGACACGGTCACTGAAATGCAGTTCAGTGCACCTTGTTATAGCCATTGCGTATAGACAGACATTAAAGCAGGCCTGTGTGCACGCGCATGCACACCACTCACACGCACAAACATACATACATACACACACACACTCACAGCTAATCACTGTTGTCTTTTGAAAAGTAGACGAACATGCAGAAAAATAAATAAATAATAGCTTGGAACAGCACTTGGAACAGTTCACAGAAAGATTTCCTACATTTATTTACAACTAAAAGAGATAACTTAGTATTCTATGAAAAAAATAAATATTTTCGGCATCCTATGAGTGTCTTTAGCAGGTATTCAGTGGAAACATACCCCTCAACCTCTTAGAGCAAGAAATATGCACAAAGCAATACATAAAAATGGGACAAAGACCCAAAAATAGGGATTTTTTTTTTAATTTCTCTTACAAACTTAAAAAGTTGATAGAATAACAGGCTTTATATTAGCATGAGTTTTCTGAAAAGTATGAAGTCTGAAACTCAATTCAATGTCATTATTTTCTAATATCAGTCTTCAATTATTTGCCACTAATTTGCCAGAAAACTACAATTTTATGAAAAATACACCAAAATTATGAGGCAAAAATGTGGGCATTCTGCAAAAATCTGTACAGTTGAGAGGTATGACTGTGGAAATTATTTTAATTTGCTCATTTGTTCTAGTTTCGGTTAATCCTAAGATGCAGACCCCTTTAGAAACTGCAGGGCCTTAGGTATCAGTAAACAATATACCAATTATAATGAGTAACCAGCTTGTCTTTGCACCTGCGTGTATAACACCAGTACTTAAAGGTCATGGAGTCAGAAACACCATGAATGAATGAATACAAGATGGCTGAATGGCAGCAAGGAAATGTCTTACTCTTCTCCTTCAGGCAGTGATCGAGAGAACAAAAGAAAGAGAGAAAGCACGAGAGAGAAAGAGAGCTCAGCCAGCTGATCGCTAAGTTCAGTGCAGTGCAGTGGAGGTAGGAATACAGCACAGCATATGTTAATGTACAGCAATTTCAGTGAAACAGGCATGTCTTCAAGTTACACAGTTTTGGTAGATAGGTCCCAGCAGCTGTTTAATTCTTTTATTTATTTATTTATTTATTTATTTATTTATCTATTTATTTACTTATTGTCTAGTAATTACCTTAATTTAATTTTACATCATCTTCAACATCCTTATTTACAATGCCACCGCATAATGCATTTCAGGAAACCACTTCCAACTGTAAAATAATGCACTTTCTGTTATCCTTAAAAAATCCATAAATCCCTCTCTATTTTATGTGTGTTATCCTTCATTGTAAATTCTAATTCCTTTACCTTACCTTTAACACTTATATTGTTCGAAATTCATCCACCCAATGTTGTTGAGTCATATCTGAGTCTTATGTGACTCTTATGAACAGCTGTCCCTATCCACAGAGTTTACAAGGGTATCTGGAATACAAGTAGAAAGCCAGTTCTTTCTTCCATATCACACACACACACACACACACACACACACACACACACACACACACACACACACACACACACACACACACACACACACATGCACACACACACATATGGACAACTGAGAATTACAAAACCACTTACCGCATCCCCGGAAAAAATCCACAAACACAAAAAAGAGTATAAGATACTATGTAGAGGGCAGTTCATCCAAGAATTGAACCAGAGAGCCTATTGCTGTGAGACAGTAATGTTTACATTGCACCATTGTACCATCCTCTTCTAACTCACATTACCGTCATTCTTTCTGTCTTCCTATGAATATTTGTATCCATGTTGTTAACGTTTGTGCTTATGAGAGGTCGTGCATTTCTTTTCTTACAAGCAGTCATGCATTCCTTTCTTCATTCTGGGGAGTAGCTGAGCAATGACTAGCGAGTGGTTTATGGCACACTTTATATTCTGGCATGGAATCTTGTGGATGTAAATATGAAAATAATAGCTTTGCAAGGCAGTCAAGGAGTAAACGTTCTCACAGTTCATCTGTTTCTCTGAACATAAACTGTTAACCAGAAGCTTAACCCCTACCCACCTTCATCATGGACAGTGGTCTCACCTTCAATAACCACATCGCCACAACAGTCAGGAAATCCTTCTATGTGGCATACCTCATCACTAAGGGCTTTTCATCCAGAAAAAAGAAGGTCGTTGTCCCACTGTACTCATCCCTCATTAGACCCATTATAGAATACAATGCCCCGTTTGGTATGTACCTGTCAAGACATTTGCGACAACTGGAAAGGCCGCAGAAATACCTCACTAAAAGAATCACAGGCCTAAAGCAGATGCCCTATGCTGACCATCTAAAAAAACTCCAGCTATACTCTGTCGCATATCGTCTACTCAGAGGCAATCTCTGCTTAACATACAAGGTCATGTCAAACCCAGAGCTGTTGGACATGCTACACTTAAAGAAATCCCAATCCCCCAGAGCCACATGCTCCAGGGATCTAAACCTTGTCATCACAATGGAAAAAACATCCTGGAGGGATAGGTTCCTGACCCAGAGACTCCCCAGACTCCAGAATAGACTGCACATACATGTCAAGCAGAGCGCCTCTTTGGCCCTCTTCAAAAGGAACCTTAACGATTGGATGGGAGATAGGAAATTCACCCCAGGGATCATGTCAGTCACCCTGCTAGACAGGGGTCCAGGGAAGTAAATATTGTGGGAAGAAATAGCCAGGGAATTGTTACGGCTAGGCTTGTATAGGCCCTAGGGCCAATAGCCTAGTACCAACCTATGAACCTATGTACACTTGAATTTCCTCCAGAATGTCTATCTCTCTCTTTTACTTTATGTATATCTTTGGGGGGAAAGTACATCATTTACAATGCTGTTCTCTGAACTTCTCCTGTTTTATCTTTACAAACTTCAAGGTTCTATCATTTTTAGATAGCTTTGTGTTTTCTTTTAGCATAACTGTCAGTGCCCTTCCTACCCTCCCTGCCTTGTCGCATCACCTTTCAAAATTTGTGGCTAACATCTGTAAAAGCTTGCAGATCCTTTTTCATTTACTGTTATAAAATTAGACCCTCCCCAACAATGCAAACAGTTTCCTAGAATTTTTGATGCTTAGATTAATTATTTTGCGTTATTTGTATTAGTCTAAACCGCCATATTTTTTCAGACCTTACAAAAGTCCAGTCTGTTTCTTTCTGCTCTCTACAAAAAATGCATTTTTTATTTCTTTTTCAGGTCTACTATGAAGTTTCTTCAAATAACACTAAATGGGACAAGACAGTATAGTAAACCCTTTGGTGGTCCCTAACTAATGACCTACCTTTTATTCCATTTACTACAACTGTTTAGATGATGCTCAGTAAGCAATCTGATTAGCCTCAAGAATCCAAGAAACCTCCTTCCAACTACATACCCTGCTTATTAATGTTAATTCCAGACCTGATTCATCTGAATGGAATGCAAGATCATGGACAGATGACTGTGAACAATATTGGTAACAGCTTGGTCAATTTATTAGGACACAAGGATAGTATACTGTGTTACAAAGTCTTGTCTAATTTAAATTCTGCCATAAGGGTCACAGTCTGCATGTCATCAGTTCTATTAATCTTTTAGTACAGTACCCTGTGAGATCTGGTCAGCATTATTTTGATGACCAGAGAACCAATAACAATAAAATGGCTGCAGAAATGTTCAAAGCAAGTGTATTTCCTGTATGTCAACTTCCTTGTTTAGATTTCAGTCTTTAGCGTACTTGCTTGTATTCATCAATCTGCAGTTTATTGTGATAATCAAAAGCACTAGAGCTCACTTTTCAGACTGCTTTGTTTCTGTTTACAGCTAATGTTTTTCTTTAACGTTTATTATTTAAAGTTTTCAAAATGAGGTATGTCTCTTGCAAAGTATTGCACTAAATATTATGCAAGGTATTGCATTAAATTTTATTTTATTTTATTTATTTGCAGTTGGTTTACCAGGATAGTCCATTCGGCCAAAATGGACCCATTTTCAGTGGAGTCCCGGGGAGAAAAGCTCCAAAAACAAGCAAGGTTACAATAGGTTTTAGATTACAATTTTTACAAATGTTACAGAATAGAGCAAAACATTACAAATAGTATAGACTAGTGAAGAACATTACAGATGATACAGACTAGTAAAAAAGGAACATTACAGTATAAATACTGAGAAGCCATTACATCTTAGGAAGCATGCACTTAAGAAGTACATTCTAATGCATTCTTTGTAAATAGCTTAGAAAGTACAAGGGAAGGATGTATGAGTTAGGAGAGAAAGTAAAAAGGAAACTGCCAGTATAGAAGATAAATAAGCTGCAAGGAACCACCATGAAAAATAAAAAGGTTTAATGTAGAGAAGCAGCTTCACGCACACTCAGGTGGCTTCAATGGTTCATCATCTATTAACATAAATTAATAAAATATATATCATTAAAACTTCTCTACACATTATCCATAGACTTTAATAACAAAATCCAATAGTACCTTGTGTTATAAATCAAGATCAATATTTGTTAAAGTCATGTATTGCATACTAGTACGTTCAGTCAAAGTTTACAACAAAAAATTATGTTAACTTTTGGCACCCGTATTTACAAATAAATAATGTTTGTTTACCTAACTAAGAAATGCATTTTGTCTGTACGTTAAAAAGATGCCTCTACTTCATAAAAGGAAACCTATCCATCATAAGAATAAAATCTTAAATATCAACTGCCAGTATAAAGAGGGGGAGAGAAAAGAAAATGGAAATTGCCAGTGTAAATTATGTGGGGTGGGAGCAGGAGCATTCCCACTGAGATACTAGGTGTGAGTGAAGAGATTTTTTGAATATAAAGCGGTTAGAGGTGGTACGAATGGATGGTGGTAGAGAGTTCCAGAGACGTGCTAGACCATAGGATAGGAGATTTTTACCTGGGGAACAAGTTGGTTTGTACAATTCTATTAGGTTTTGGTTGTTAGACCTTAGTACTCTGTCAGGTAGGTGCATTTTAAAGGCAAAGGAAAGGGAGGGACAGAGGGAGGGGTTGAAAATGAGCTTATGTGCAAGAGTAAGTTGAGTATAGGTGAGATGATTGGATAGTTCTAGCCATTTTAGTTTGTGGAGAGAAGAACAGTGGTTGGTGGAGGACTTATGGCTGGTAGCGAACTTGGCGATTTTGTTGTAGCAAGAGGAAAGTTGTGTTTTAAGGGAAGATTGTAGATTAGTTAGGAGTGGGGCTCCATAGAGAAGGGAGGGGATAAGAAATGAGGTAGAGAGAGTGATTTTAGTGGAGGGTGTGAGATAACGATTTTGTCGGTAGAGCATGCCTAGTTTTTGATGGGTTTTTTTGATATTTAGTTGAAGATGGGAATTGAATTTAAGCTGACTGTCAATTTGGACCCCTAGTAACTTGGCATCTGACACCAGTTCCAGAGATGTGTTGTTATGGCTAGTGATAGAGAATGTGTTTGTATTGAAAGAGGTGACTTGTTTTGTTTTCAAATGCATCTTATTTTTTTAAATATTTAGCATGTATATTTTTTCTTTAAGATAGTATTTTAATTTTATTATACATTTTAATCTATTTCACACAGTTGTAATTTCAAACTATTATATTGGATGTTCGTTTTTGATTCTCCCTGTTTTTTCCCACTTGTGCACTACCTAAAAGAGCTATAGTTTTCTACTTCAGCTATTTGCCCATTTAGTATATGTCTCAGTCTCTTAATGCTCATATCAGGGGCAAAGGAAAAATATAATGATGGACAAAGGCTCAAAATCAGGGACAGTTTTTTATAAACTTAGAGTTGTTAGAGTAGAAGGTTCTGCATTAGCATGAATTTCCTGAAGGACATGAAGCCTAAAACTCACACAACTGTCATTATTTAGTGACTGCAATCCTTAATGATTTCCAAAAAACAAATTGTACAAGGAATAGATTGAAAATATCAAGCAAAATCAGGGACAGTTAAGAGTTAACCACTTAGTTGTGTGAGAACACGTTTCATGTGCTCTGCTGCAATGACTGATATCTTCTTGATGAGTTTGGTTAGAAACAGTAGTCAGGGTCAAGAGTGGGCCTCCCCAGACTGCAATACTACTCATATACATTTTAGGAGCTCAGCCATGGGGCTTGCTGCTGAAAATGAGCAGGTACTGGAGTTTTTCTTATATTTTCGGACAACATTTCAAAATACTGCTTTAGTACATCAGTCATTTCAGTGTTATCCATTGCCTATTTAACCATCCCTGTACTATGGGTCATGGTGTGTCCCTTTCACTTTTTTTACTTTGGAATGTAAATACTGTGAGTGTACATGGCATGTAGTCAACTGATGCTTTGTACCTTTTGAATAATAAAGTTAATTATATTACATAATAAAAAAAATGCATATTCACCTTTAGTCATGGATAATAATGAGTGTTCTTTAAAAAGAGCCGATGGCAGCATTTATAAAAAAAAATATTTGTGGGGCAACTGCAGAAATGTTCCCAGTCCTCAAAGGAATAAGCTATTTAACTCATGCATAGCCGGCCTTAGGCATAAGCCAACTAGGCGACCTCCTAGGGCACCGCTCTAGCAGGGGCACTTTTCCAGTATTTATTTGATGTAGGTACACAAGGATGGGGGCACCGGGTGGTGTGGTGGGGGGCGCCATGGAGCCCTTTTGCCTAGGGTACCAGTTTACCTAAGACCGTTCCTGAACTCATGTCCATTGTACCCCTTACTATTTAATTATGTTAATGAGTGAGGGAAGGAAGTATTTACTAAGCAGCTTCTATTGTATAAGTACCACTGATGGGAAATGATGTAAAGGACAAGTACACGCTGACTAAAATCAGCTACCACTGCCAAGTTCTTTTCAAACAGCTACAATTTTTAAACCTCTAGTTCTGTAATCCTGCTGTTGAAATCTGGGGAGAGGAATGCTGTTCAGGAGCTCCGTTAAGGTAAAATGAACTCTGCTATTACTTACCAGCTAAATACAGAAACAGATTCAGCCACTGTAGAAGAAGGAACTATGTGCCTAGCACCAGCTGGTGGCTAAAAATATCCCAGATGGTGCTGTTTAACAAAGGATATCTTTTTACACGTCAAATTATTGCAAATACATGTTAAAACAAATGTAATCAACACAGAGGTCTGTAATAATGTAATAAACCACCAGTAAAGAAAATATCTGACTGAGAGGTTCTCTAATAATCAGATATTAATCACAGGCCATAAAACTAGCAACTGAGAACTCTGTTATTGGGGGAAACCTAGAGACAGTAAAATTGCTACACGTTAGTGTGTGTGTGTGTGTGTGTGTGTGTGTGTGTGTGTGTGTGTGTGTGTGTGTGTGTGTGTGTGTGTGTGTGTGTGTGTGTGTGTGTGTGTGTGTGTGTGTGCGCACGCTCATGTGTATGGTTTGATTTATTTTTCTTGAATTAAGTAACAATGTACATGATAAAAAATGGAATAAGAAAAACAGCAATGCAGATAAAAAAATAAATGAGTCATATACTAGTGAAAGTGCAAGGAACAAATATCACACTAGATCTGTTCTGGGTGACACAAGTAAATTAGAAATTTAAATATTTTAATATTTGGCATCAGGATACGCAAAATGAAATTTCTGATTTCTCACACTGAGCATATTCTAAAACTGTTTGCCACTGTTTGTTTAATGTCGTAAACGAAAATTGTATTTTTCTGTTTTCAACAATTAACTTTATAACAACTGAAAATAAATGTATCAGTTTGTCTTAATATATGGACAAGTTCTGACTCTTAATCACACAACAACAAAAAAACGTCATAAAGAATCATCTAAATTAATATTTGCTTTCTAAATAACCTCTGTAGTGAAACAGGTACTATGTCCTCCTCCAAGGGTAGAAGTTAGGACCTACATTGCCCTCATTGCTAGATGCTACCAATTGTACTATCTTCTCCATAGCTGTCTGTATGATAGCCCCCGATAATATCAACTGAAACTAAATGTATCAGTTTCTCTTAATATAGGGACAAATTCTGTTCCTTAATCAAATAAAATAATAAAGAACCATCCAAATTGATTTTTGTCTCAAATATTTGGAAAACACATTAAAAATAAAAATCTAATCCTGGCTTTGTGGTATAGACAGCTCAAGCTCAGACTGCATCCCAGATCACCTGAGTTCAATTAATGCCACAAAATGTTGGGTGGAGTAGAATGAGATTGAGTGACTGATGCCAGCATGCCCATCCTAGAGGAGGGAGGCAATCTAGTTTGCTATAATGCTGGAACCAGCAATATGGACTGGAGTGATGACTGTTGTACATGGAAGCCAGTGGATTAGAATGTGTGGATGCACAAGTCCACCTTCCTAAGGAACAGCAATAGCAGATTTCACAGCTACAAAAGAGTGGAGTTAGGCTGTCTGGGGATTATGAGTGTCCCCTCTCTATGACAGCCCACTCCCAGTGTCTAACACTCTCCTCTGAAGAAAACAAATGAGTCATTACGCTCTTACCCTGATCAGGAAATGGGTGGGTTGTAGACCTCTTGCCTTAGTCAGGAAATGAATGGGTCTGCCTCTTACCCCTTACAGTAAATAATGGGTCTGTATGTTGCTGGTAGGATGCAGTCACAGTCTAATGGTCTAAAAAAAAAAACAAATCTCTTGTAAACTAACTTGACTTGGAATGCCAAAAAACAAACTTCCATTGGCAAATCAGTTATCAATACCCACAATGCAACACAGTCTCCCTGTATTTATCCCAGGACTTATTTACCCATTTTATCAAGTTCAGGGTCGAGGACATCCAGAGTGTAGCCCAGCAAGCAATGAGTATAATCCAGGAAAAAGTCCTGGATATGATTACACCCTTCGCAGGACAAACACACACACACACACACACACACACACACACACACACACACACACACACACACACACACACACACACACACACACGCACTCTGCACATACACCTAGGGGCAATTTGAAATTCATCAGTTCACCTACCACCATGTCTTTAGAAGTTACAAAAAAAAGACCCCATCCCTGGCAAAACCTTAGCTGACAAAAAAAGAACAAGAGAAGGTACCCTATGTGGGAATTAAACTGGAGAAACTAATGCCGTGAGAAAACAACACTGGCCACTGTTTCAAAGTTGAGTATAAATGTACTACAGATATCTGTTAATTAGTTTTTCCTCTTAGGTTCATAAATTTTAAGCTTAGCCAACTGTCTCATTTGGTGCTCAAAATTAACATATCCTGCTGAAGTTTAGATTCACCTAACCTTTTCCAAGATCTATATTTATGTATTACTCTAGTGATAATTATTTGATCACAATATAGATATATGTAGAAGACTCATGCATTGGGATAAAGCATTTAGGAGCTGCCACTGTCCATTAGTAGTGCAAGAGGAATCCTGAGATAAATTTCCTATTTCCCATCTGTTGAGCCAAGTAATGCTTGAATGTGGACAAGGATGAGCTTTAATTTACATGAATGGTGAGTCTGTTCCAGAGCAGTGGTATCCCCAATGCAACATACCCATCCCACCAAACCATTCTCTTTATGTTGCAGAAGAGGTTTAGATCCCTGGATTTAGTATTTCTGATATCATGTAACTTGTGGATGTGAAGTAAACCTGTCAGTAATGGATTGGAAGATGCCTTTTATGCTACACACAGGTCACCACTTAGCAGTGTGTAAGAGAGGTGTAAGCTCCACTTTAACAATTGCTAAATAGATAAATTTACAAAATACAGCACTGTATTCTTAATGCACACAATATAAACATAATATCTAACACTGCTTCACAGACTTATGTAAAGTACATAGCTGTGTTCATAAGGCAAAACAAATAGCATATAGGAACATATTTAGTATTTAATTACAGACATATAAGACAATACCATTGGAGTAAGCATTTTTAGGAAAGAATAAGAATTCTAGACATTAGGCAGTACTGGGTCATCCTTGGTAGAATCCTTGCAATACTGCAATGTAGTGGATTAGCCTGGGGAGTCACATGGGCACTGCCAGTTGCTAAAATAGTGGGTTCTGAGTAGTTTCTTAAATTGTGGAGCAGAACTTGTAGAAGTAATGTGATTAGGAAGTGAATTCCAGGTTTTTGCGATTGTACAGGCAAAGAGAGTTTTATCAGCTTCATTCTTACGTTTGATGACTTTTATGAGATTTTGGTCTGTTGATCTTAAGACTCGGGTGGTGGTGTAGGGTTGTATTAGATTTTGTAGTATGGGGGTTTTGTCAGGGAGGTAGAACAGTTTGTGGGCTGTGGAGAGCTGTGTAGTAAAAAGTAGATGGGGCAACTCAAGCCATTTGAGCTGTTAGAGGGAATGACAGTGATGGTTCCTATTAGAGGCACCTGTAGCAAATTATTATCAAATAACCCTGGAAGGGTGAAAAGTTTGAAATTGTGTTATAGCTTTTAGATGTTGCCAGAGATCTTAGCAAAGCTCTGTGTGTGTATTGTACCAGAGTCAGGTGACAAGAGGCGATGTCATCCTCTAACCAGCATCTGGTTTCTTTGGAACCCTCGCAGCAGCATTTTAGAATCTGACAGGAAAGATTTCTGACAGGATATAAATCTCACATATCCACACAGGCAAAGAGAGACATCATCTGGCTTTTGCTGTGGCAAGACACTCAGCACATATTAACTTGTCTTGCTTTAGTAAGTTGTTAGGGAACATTAATTCTTTAGTTAGTCAGGGACACTTAGTGAGAATAGTTTAGTATTGTTTTCTGCATATGTGAGAAACTATCCAACTGTATTACTTTTTATATCTCTGTGGTTGAAACTCAGTTATTTATTGTCTTCAGCATTCTCCTGTTTTTTGTTTTATTATTTATCATTAAATATTTTAATATCTTTCGTTGTGGCTGGTCCTTTAGAGAAAACTTTTAACATCTTGAGAGTAGTTATGCTTGTTTTAGTTACACTGTGGCTGCTCCTGAAAGCCTTGCTGCTTTGGTCACACCCCACCATTTGTATTAGTATTAATTTTACACAGTATAATTGGGTACCCTTTGTAAGGGCCTTAGGGTAGCTGACTGGTGGCAACAAGATTACCTCAGAGTCTGGGCAGAAAGGGGCACAACTAGTAAATCTGCACCAGCTTTTCCCAGATGTGTATGTATGTGTGTGTGTGAAACTCAAAATATCCAAGTGTGTGTCAGCTACTGGGAACAGGGACACAGAGCTACAAAGTGGTCAGTGTGGAGATTTGTGTTGGTCTGGAGAGAGAAGGATAGTCCAGCCCCAGGTCTGGAGCATGCTCTCTGTGTGCTGTTAAGGGAAATTGTACTTGGTGCAGGGAGCTGCATCTGAAAATACTGTATGAATCTATCTTTGCTCTTAGTGACCATCCCTCACTGGAGTCTTTGGTGAGGATTGCATCTCCCTGATTGCATTCCCAGAGTAGGGACCCATCACACAGTGAAAAACTGGTGCTGATCTCCATTCACTTGGTACAAAAAACATATGGAGGCTAAGGTTGAACAGTGTTGTTAGGGGTGTGACTAATCATGCTTCATGCTATCCAAGATCCATCCTGGGATATTGTCAGGACCCAGTGACATGGCATTTTTTGCTTTTGATATCTCTTCATTCATCTTTCCAGTCCTCTTTAGTAGCATTGTGATATTCTTAAGAAAATATAGTTGCTCTTTTTAAACAGCACTCATGTCTGTATCAAGCCCTACCTTTATTTAACACTTACACCTCAGGCACTACCTCTCTTGCTAATAAACTGCTCACTAAGGAATGTGTCACAAAGAAACATTATTACTGAGACCTCACAATAACCTCTTCAGAGATGACCAAACTTCTCCATACTTGACCAATCATCCTCGAACCTTCTGTCTCTAGAACTAAGTAGCATTACAGCTTATAACACCTTCAAACAAAAGCTGTTTACTTTCACAGCACTTCTACGCAAACTATTTTAGTGTGCATTCTTATGAACAGCTGTGTTATCCTCTGGCATTTTATGAAACATACCAATAAAGACAACACTGTAAAGTGTTATTCCTATCACAGATATTACTCTTAAATTACTTCCTGACTTAAAAGAATTCACAGACCTGTTGACTAAATGTATATATAACTATTCAGAATTACCATAATTATATAGCTGTCTTTTCCAGACTATTTGCTGCAGATTTGTTCTGCCACATACTGAATTACTTCACAGTGTAGTAAAAGTGTATTGTAGCCATGTTGATATGCATACTGAGTGTAACTGTTTATTTGTTATTTATACTGTCTCAAGTCATGATTGGAAAGGGTCCAGTGGGCTAGCACACTAACCGATCTAAAAAATAATGGATGAATTTCATTCATTAAAGGTGGGTATGGTGTGGTAAAATAATATATTTGTACTGGCATGGAATATTTTTTCAGAATAGTATGTTATTGAACAATCCTTTTGAGTGCATTTACAAGATTATTTTTAAAGCTCAATAAATATACATTTTTTGAAAGAAAAGTGAAAGGCTCAAATCCTGTGGTTCTTTTAGCAAGATACAGAAATTATTTTGGTCTTGGCAATTACTAAGTTATAAATATTAATGGCTCATAAGATAGAACATTTGCCTTCAGTGCCATGGAAATCAGAAGGCTGTGGGTACTACTCCCCAATAAGCTGTTTGGCATCATGTTCCAGAACTGATGGAGTAGTCCTTTATAATGGGGTTCTGCACTCCTGAGATGCCATTCTACAGATGAAATATTAACATGAGGTTCCATCTACTTGAGCTGGTGGTAGCTCAGGTGGGTGTAAAGCTCTCACAGTACTTATCAAAATCAGGACCAGATTTTATTACAGATTACATCAAATACATTACATTTCATTAATCATCATCATCAGTCCCCCCTTTTTCCCATTTTCTACATGGGGTCAGGGTATCATGTTAACTGTCGCCATCTCACTCGATTCAGTGCCACACTCCTGTCTTCTTCGACACTCATGCCTGATTGTCACAGATCTTCTATTACATAATCCATTAACCTCTTTACTGGATGCCCGCATTTCCTCTTACCTTCTTCCTGTCTGTCCCAAATCTTCTTAACCAGATTGTCGTCTGCTTTTCTGCACATGCACCCAAACCACCATAGTCTGTTCTCTTTGATCTTTTCTGCAACTGGAGCAACTCTGGTTTCTGCTCTTATGTCCTCATTTCTTCATCTGTCACTTCTCAAAAGCTGACTACAACAGCCTAAGGGAGGGTATCAGCAGCTTCACACCACTGCCCCCCTCAGATGATGCAGACAACTATGCTGAACAGTACACTAGTGCAGTATACAAGCACCTGTACAACTGCATGGACTCAGCCATACCCAACAGAACTAAAACCTGCTCCTCAAGGAAACACAAACCTGTCTGGTGGACATCCTCTATCAACAGGGTTTACAACAAAAGGAAGAAACTGTTGTCCAAGAGTAAAAAGGAACAAATTCCAAATCAGAAAAACTCCCTCCTCTGCCTCAACAAGCAAATTAGATCACTAGTGAAAACCTCCAAAGCCAATTATGAGTTGAAACTAGCCTCCAAAACAAAGGGAAGCCACAAGTCCTTCTTCAGTTACTTTAGGAACCTACATGGCAAAGCCTAAGTTTGTTCTGAACTAGTACTTAATGGTACAACTTACACTGATCCTGATGACTTAGCCAACCTGCTGGCCGATAGGTTCAGTGCAAACATTACCCCCTTATCACCCCCCAAAGGCCCAGTCGACATCCCTGATACTTGTCCCACACCTCACATCTCTGTAGATCAAGTGTTAAAGACCATATCCAAGGCAAAGAACACAGTTTCCATGGGACCTGATAGTATCTCAGGCTGTATTCTGCACCCTATCCAGCAAGAACTAGCTTCGCCATTGAGCACCCTATTCAACCACAGCCTAACTACAGGCTTCATTCCAGCAGAGTGGAGAACTGCCATTGTCATCCCTTTGCACAAAGGTGGTTCCAATACTGACCCTGGAAACTATCGCCCCATCAGCTTGACAAGTCTGATCTGTAAAGTCTTGGAGTGTATTATTATGGATCTCATAAACAAGGACATAGGCAATCTCCAAGCACTCGAACCCACTCAATTCAGATTTGTCAGGGGCAGATCTTGCCTACTGAACCTAATTGACTTCTTTGAGGCTGTCACCAAGGCCCTGGATGAGGGAAAATCAGTACATACAGCTTACCTTGACCTGGCCAAGGCCTTTGACACAATTCCCCACTCGGGCATCATCAAAAAGCTAACACAACTTGGTGTTAATCCCTATCTAGTCAGATGGGTGGCCAACTGGCTCACAGATAGGACCCACAAGGTCAAAATGAGCTCTGCCACCTCCAACAGCAGACCTGTCACTAGTGGTGTTCCCCAGGGATCTGTCCTGGGACACCTACTGTTTGGCATATACTTCTCAGAGGTCCAGGCAAAGACAAAGGGCCTGTGGCTGACCAGGTTTGTGGATGACTGTAAGTTGGGTGCTGCCATTGACTCCCCAGTTGATGTTAACATACTGCAGGAGGGTCTCACAGCTACAAATGACTGGTGCCAAAGTCATGGCCTTAAGTTAAATGCAAACAAAATGTATTATCATACCATTCGGCAAAAACACTGCCCCTACTGATTACCACATCAACGATAAACCCCTAAGCAGCACACAACCTGTGGTGAAAGACTCGGCTACTCAGGTTGACAACAATCTCACATTTGACCATCATGTGGCGGTGGTAATCAGAAAAACCTTTTACTTGGTTCATCTCATAAGTAAAGGGATTGGATCCAGAAAGAAGGAGGTTATTACCTCTCTGTACTCCTCCCTTATTAGACCTTTAATTGAGTATAATGACCCATTTGGTATGTACCTCACCAAACACCTGCACCAACTGGAAAGGCCACAGAAATACCTCACAAAGAAAATCCATGGCCTCCAACACCTATCATATGCGGACAGTCTTAAATCACTATCACTCTACTCGGTATCACACAGGTTGCACAGAGGTGATCTGTGTCTCGCCTACAAGGCAATGTCAGACCCTACCCTAGTGTAGATGCTCCATATCCGTAAGTCTAACTCCTTGCACATTACCTGCTCAATAGGCCTAAATCTAATATGTGACATCAACAAAACCTGCTGGAGAGACAGGTTTGTCTCCCAGAGGTTGCCCTGTCTCTGGAATAGACTTCCCATACATGTCAAACAGAGCTTGTCACTGCCACTCTTCAAACACAACCTTGATGAGTGGATGGGAACCCATAAATTTGTCCCAGGAGTTCCACCTTTGTCCCTCATTGACAGGGGTGACAGGTGCTGACCGAGGTTTCTTTTTCTTTTCTTTTTTTTTTTTTTGGGGGGGGGATAAACTCTTGGCTAGGCTTGTAAGTGCCCCAGGGCCATTAGCTTAGTAATCTCCTATGATCCTATGATCCTATAATCCCACAGTGTGCATCCTTCCACCCATATCAGAAACTTAATTTCCATCACTCCCAGTTTTCTCATCTGCTGTGCCTTTATTGCCCAGGTTTCTGTATTGTACAGTACTATTGGTCACACTACTGTTTTATACACCTTACTTTTCAGCTTCTTTGGCGTTCTTCTGTCATTCACTACACCTGACACTTTATGCCAGTTTGCCGCAGCCCCTCTGATTGTAGCTTTGACTTCTTCATTCACACTTCCCATCTCCTGAACCACCAATTCCAGACACTTGAAGCTTTTAACCTGTTCCACTATCTTCCCTTGTATCTCAATTCTCAGCTGCTTCTGATTTCCTTGATTTGCTGCCATGACAATTGTATTATCTGTACTTATATTTCATTAAACAACATACATTTTACTTTCATAAAAATATCAGTCTAGCAGATCTTGATAGTTTGTTTGCATTAATATTAGATCATTTTCTATACACTATGTTGAACATATTTCAGTTTTTTAAACTCATTCCAAACTTTGCCATTTAAAAATCATTCATATCTACTTCTGCAAGTATATCATAGACATACCATTACTACATGAGCTTCTCTTCTGATAATCCGTTTTCCATCATAATATCCATGCAGAATACTTTTACATTTGTATTTTATGCAAACCTTATATTTCCAGTCTTTTCTCTAGCCTCCCCCAAGAGCCTTGTATTATTTTACAGTTTAGAAATTCGATGCAACCCAGGTGCTTTATTACCACCACCTCATAGCCAGGGACTCAGATGATTTGTAGCTCACTCAGCTGTCCACTCATGCCCATACTGATATAATGTGTTTAAGTGAGGTAGAGCACCTGTGGGGACAGAGTGGAGCTACCGCAACTCACCAGAACATAGTATTCTGGCTCCGGCAAGGTTAGTGCCACACCCATGGGAATGGAAGTGCAGGCTGGGCTTTTAAGTAGCATTCGGGGGGGGGGCTTTAGATTTAGGAATGGGAGTGGGGTTAGATTTGAGAGTGGGAAGGGGTTTAAGGTTAGGAATTGGGGGTGAGAGTTTTCGGTTTACGGAGCATGGAGGGAGGTTTAGATTTACCGAGTGAGAAGAGAGTTTTTGGGTTAGAAAGTAGAAGGGGAGTTTAAGGGTTAAGGAGTGATCAGGGACGTTAGGATAAGGGATCTAGGAGGTGGTTTTAGGTTAAGGGATGGTAAAGTGAGCTTAGGGTTAGGAAGCAGGAGTGCTGTTTTAGTGTGGGAGGATTTTAGTCCCAATGTGAACTTTAAGTTTAGGGAGAGGGTGAATGGAGATTTATGTTTAGGGAGTGATTGGGAACTTGGGTTAGAGATGAGCATCGTATGGTTAGGGTCAGGTAGCAGGTAGAAGATTTTAGGTTAGAGATAGGGATCTGGTAGGACTATGCAGTAATGTAGGGCTGGGTGGTGGCAGGGATAGAAAACTTACTAGGACTGGGCCATTGGGCTGGTGGGAGTAAGAGAACTTGACAATTAGAGCAAGTGGCAGTGAGCAAGTGTGTCTTGAGCTAGAAGATACAAGTACTTGTAGTAGACCTTTTGAAATGCATATTATTTTATTTATGAATCTTTTTATATGAATTTACTTCTCAATGTTAATTTTGTGTTATTTAACCTCCACACAAAATCACATACCCTGTGTCCTGATTTGTTTTCTTCATTCTGTCTTTGCCTTATATATGGTTCCCTCATGTTTATTAGCTTGCTGTCTTATAATACTGTCTTACCACAAACTGATATAATTTTCTATTATATTTACACAATCTTTTAACTTTAATTTTATTTATACATCACCTTACCGTATTATGTAGTTCATATCCTCTCTTTCCATCTTTTATACTTTGCATTACCTTCTTATAAATACATAGTATTATCTTTTCTACTATTGTCATCTCATTTTCCCCTATTTTAACCATAATTTTAAGAATATAACCACATAGATAATTACTGGGTTAATCATACTTAACCTTTCCCTTTCTTCTGTTGTGTACAGCTTCCCTTTTTTGACCGGATTTAATCTAGCCTTTCATATACATCTGAAAATAAACCCAATAAGCTTCTTTTAATATTGCAAGGTAACATATACATTCCAGCCCTATAAACTGCTTTTGGTAATAAACATGGTCTTGGATATGTATCCTCATTTTGGAAATGTCACATTAAACTTTATTTGCTATGTACCCTATTTTCTGTATCATTTGCTCCTTTCTCTTCATCAGTCCATCTCTTCCAAATTCCATTCTTAAGGTTTGAAATTATTTTTTGCTTCCTTCTATACATCCTTCCTTCTCGTTATATCCATATGCTGACTTTTTTTCCATAGTGATACTCAGTACATTCTTTTTGATTTTTCCTTTAGCTTCTGTAACATTATTGTATTAATTACCACCCTTTCTACATAATGATATATATTTTTATTACTGGATACCTCAATCCTTCTATGTCCAGTCTATAT
>NC_056743.1:1105606042-1105618542 GCF_019279795.1 Protopterus annectens
GTTCTCAGGTCATTATTATTCATTCTGTCTCCTCCCTGTACTTTGTTTGGATCCAGTTTGCATAGTTCTTTTTCAATATAATCTAATTTGATTTCAATATCCAAGGTTACCTGAATGTCACTAGGACAATTTATCACCCTTTGTGGAGCCAAACTGCTTTACATAAGATATTGTAAATATATCTACAACTCATTGTGTGTGAGAATAAATGTTAGAATCTACACAGAGTTTATCAATTTGTATGTCTTTACTCCAACATCTTATGTATGTATAAAATGTATTTCTGTTATGCTCAATATCTTGGCTTGACACCTAGTACTGTAACACTGGTTTTGATCTATTACCAAGAAAAATTAAAAAAAAGAGTGTGTCAGAGATGAAAGGCATGCTAAACTGGTCACAAGAAGCTTTGTACTGTCAGCACATGACTGTAAGATCAAGCTCTGTAGAGTTATATAGTTGAACTAATGTGAGCTGGATAAAATAAACCAACATTTGCTTTATTCAGTCACTGCTTCATAGAAGCAAACATACTCAGAACCTCCCATAATGTTGCTCAAAAGTAATCTTGACTAGTATTTCCTAGTTGCGGTACAGCTAAACTACATAATATGTGAATCACTTACCATCTTTATCTCTGGAGTAGTCTCCACAGCACTTTGCAGGAGAGAGCACATAATGAGTGAAGCAGTAAGTCTAGAGTATAGGAATTCAGTGTCCTTCAACAGATCAAAAGCATCAAAGCTTGACCAGCTCAGAAAGGCCGAAGTGGGAAAATGTGGGATGACACCTGTTGAAAGTATTTTTACAGATATCACATTAGGCTATAAATAATGCTCCTTATCTGTCCTGATTAGGTTTTCGCCATTAGAGAAGACTTCCCATCAACATCCTTGGAGAACTTATCCAGTCGTTTCAGAGGTATGAAAATGCCTCCCTGTCCACCTCAGCAAGGCAGGGCCAGGGCAGCTCTTCTGCCCCATTCAGTGGGTGAACATGGCTATCAGAAAGAGATGGAGTTAACGTGGCAAGAGATCATGTCGATTACAGAGCTTCAGGTTAGTCTGTGTTGCCTGCACCACTTACTATCTGTCACTCACTTGTTCTCTCTCTGTCTCTGTCTCTGTCTGTCTGTCTCTCTCTCTCTGTCTCTTTCCCTCTCTCTCATATTCCCAATATCTACCTCTACAGCTATCCTCTTCTTTCCTCACTAATTTTGTCTAATTTAAAACTCAGTTCTTCTGCAGCATATTCTAACGTGCAAATGTTGTCAAAGGTTATTTATGAAATTGTTCAGATTCACATTTTAAGAAAAGGTAAGATTACAGTCCACCAGCACGCTAACAGTATGGTGCTTGGAGGCCATCATCCTTAATGATGGATAAGCTAACCAGTTGCCTGGACCACTTGTTTCTGAGGATGCCAGAGACAACGTTATATTCAGTAGCCTCAAGAAGGAAACTCCTTATTGTGTGATTGAAGGAAACAAACTAGCATCCAGCAAGTAAAAGATAGAGAACTATTCCACTGTCAATCAAAGCAAGAAGGAAGGTGAGCAGTATTCCGGAGTGCGTTGTGCACACAAAGGTGCTGTTCAAACCACAAGTAAAGTAAACAGCTGAATAAGTACAGCTGACATTATGTTGCAACTCACACATTTCTGAAAAAGATCCATGCCCTTGACTACATTATGTCATACACACAGGTATTCATGGATAAAGGCAAGTCTGTGCAAACATGCAGAAGTAAAAAAAAATAGTTTTTGCAGGGAATAAGCCCCAATTCACCCTCCATTCTCCTTACTTTCATATTATCATCTTGAGGTTGTGCCAGCTGAGAAAAAGAGTAATAATTCACAGAATATGAAAACATGTGAATGGCTCGTTCTGTACCACTCATCAACTTTGTAGTAGCATTAACCCCTGGGAACCTGTCAATAGACTGGCAGCTATTTCAGCAAATGCAGTTGCAATGAAGGCAGCTGGCTGAAACCACCTTGTGTAATACTGGAGTTTTCACTTTCTGCACTGTTATATAATCTTAGATTAGGTATAAAGTCTGGGGTTGGGATGTCCACCCACATGGAGGGGTTGTGGGAGGCTTGCCCCCAGTATAAAAATAATGTTTCTCCAAAGTTCACTGAATGTAGTTTCCATGAGTTGGATTTGGAGTTTTGCAATTCGCTAAAATTGCTGTCAATCTAGCAACATGAATCCCATCCTTTACATTGTTAGGCTTTATACATTTTTATTGTTTATTTACTTATTTGTTAACCTGGTAAGTTGACTGGTCAATTGACCCCTTTCTGCCATGACCTGAGCTCATTAAAGAGCATAGATAGACAATAATATGGTGCAATAATATAGTACAAGTTTTAGTTATGCATGCAGTAGCAACATTGTACAGTGAAATGACAAAGTGTTAGTTAAGCACACAGGAAGGACACGTTTGGTACAAGGGTAAGTTAGGCACATGGAGACATGTTAAAACATGTTAAAAATGACAACAGATGTCAAAATAGAACAAACACAGTATGTATCATTTTACAATTTAGGACAGATATTATAATGACAGCAGTTTCACACAGTATGTCTATTTGTATATGCATCATGTTGCACTATGCACTCAGCTTGTGACATTATAGCATTTCACTGCACATATGCCGCTAAATCAATGTCAAAATTAGCTATTATCTATGTAGCAAGTGCATATACGGTCAATTCTAAGATGTTCTTTTAATTTTGTTTTGAAGGTGTCCACAATATTTCTTCCCTTATCAAGCTGGCCCAATTTTATAAAAAATCTCATTGCAATTAGTAGTAAGAGAGCATTTAATTTTAAAGACAGCTCAGTCAAGCCATGTTAGAGCAATGGCAAACTGAGTAACAGCAGTTCATGCAAGTGAAGGTAAATTAACGGAGGTTAGTTAATCATCAAATCTTTGTCAGCAGTCAGATATGCCTTAGGCATGATGGCCTTCATTTTTAATCCAAGTTAATTCAAGAAAACTAGCTGTGAAAGATAAAACATTTCATGACAAGTTCACAACCTCTTCTTACTGGCTGAAGTGCATGATAACTCTGTTTCCTGGTGTTGATCACAGTGTCAGTCTTAACACACCCGGATCTTTGTTTATACGTATGTGTTTGTGTATACCTGAGCATGTGCATGGATGTGTGTGTTTATGTGTGCGCACATCCACATGTGTGTGTGCGTGTGTGTGTGTGTATCACTTACACATGCACACTCATACACATACACACACACACACGCACACACATACATTTATAAGAGTGTCTTGTTTTGTTGAGTTGCAGATCATCAAAATTAATCTTTCAAAACATGGCCTGTCACATCTGGAAAGGCTTTATTCTATCCTTCATGGAGAAATGTTCGATACTCTCCATATGATAACAATTTGCTATTAAGGAACAGACCAGTTAAGCCTTTTGATGTCTAGCCACTACAGACCCATTGGCACAATCAAATAGTAAAGTATGACTATGTTTGAGCTAAGTTAATTGGCTTGTGATGAAAGACATGTAACCTATACACACATTCGTACAGATATACACACGCGCACAAACTTTTTTTTGTCTTTTTGGCTTTTCCCGGTCAGGGGTCGCCACAGCGGAACTCCGGTCTGCTAATGATTGGCAGTCGATTTTTATGGTGACAAGTTGCCAGCCCGATGCCCAGCCTTCAGCAAAGGCATGTCCATTCACGCATGACTTTAAGAGGCCACTTGACAGCGGGGAGAACATGCAGACTCCACACAGAAGGCACTACATACTAACACACATATATGTGTATGGTTTACCTAAGAGCAGTCAAATCACCATCAAACAAATCACTTTTTTCTGAAAAATAAATATCAAAACCACTAATTCAAAAACAGTAAAACACACACACACATCTAAATTATAAATATTAACTCCACAGTTGCAACACTGTGGAGAAAAGAGGAAAATACCCAGACAATGCAACAGAAGCTAGCACAACACACTGTGGTGAAGACAACCACAGCATTATATTTTTGATCTACAACCACTTGTCCACCAACGCCTCCTGTAACTGCGCCTATATGTATACGTATATGTATAATTATATGTATATATGTGTATGCATATATATATATATATATATATATATATATATATATATATATATATATATATATATATATATATACACACATATATATGTGTGTGTGTATACCTATATATGTATCTACACATTTGTATATATGTATGTGTGTGTGTGTGTGTGTGTGTGTGTGTGTGTGTGTGTGTGTGTGTGTGTGTGTATATATATATATATATATATATATATATATATATATATGGTTCTACCTGACATAATTGACACGCCAGAAGACCGACAACGCAATCACCGAAACCACATAACCGACAGTGTAAAAACACGAAACCCCACATGCCCGACAACGAAATAACCGACGGTACACAAACACGAAACCTGATACACTGCACACACCACAATCACAACAATCAACAAACAGAACACATTCCCTGTCCAAAAAACACACACACAACACAAGCACACCAAAATCCCTACAAACCCACACTAAACCTCACATACACAACTATCTACAACCCTAACCCAAACCCTAACCCTAAGGTCCATCACTATCGCATACTCAGCTAACCCGCGCCCTAACCCTAACTCACTTAACCCGCCCCTAACCCAAACACAATCACTACCGCACACTTACCTGACCCGCTCCCTAACCCTAACTCACTTAACCCGCCCCTAACCCAAACACAATCACTACCACACACTTACCTAACCCGTGCACTGACCCTAACTCACTTAACCCACCCCTATCCCCACACACCGTCAATATCGACACTTACCTTACTCGCACCCAAACATCCGTCACTACCGCATACTTACACAGCCTTTTCCCATGTCGGCATCCTCGTCGTCGGTGTTTTCATCCGTCGCGTCGGTCTTCTGAACTGTCGATCTTCTGGGCCTCGCGATTCGCTTGTCAGTCTTCTGGCATTTCGACTAACTCAGGTAGACCCATATATATATATATATATATATATATATATATATATATAAATATGTATATGCATATATGTGTGTGTGTGTGTGTGTATATATATATATATATATATATATATATATATATATATATATGTATATATATATATATATAGGATCTATATTAAATCAGCGGACATTTAAAATAGTGAACGCTGATTTATCAACCCTTTAAAAGTGAAAGCTTGAAAGCCCAAACACACGGAACAGCAATTTTTTTCCAGGGAAAAAAATTGCTGGGCTGTTTTTTGGGACTTTGCCATTTCCTCCACTGTGGTGCAATCTCAGAGTTGGTATGTTTAAGTAGGGGGGATGTGGAGGGCACAGCCCCTCACATTGGGGAGTGTGGGGGGAGAAGCCCCACACTTTATTAAGTGTTTTGAACGTATTTTTTTTTTTTTTTTTGTGGAACAGAAATTTTTTTCCCTGGGAAAAATATTGCTGTTCCGTGTGTTTGGGCTTTCAAGCTTTCGCTTTTAAAGGATCGATAAATCAGCATTCGCTATTTTAAGCATTCACTGATTTAATATAGACCATATATATATATATATAGTGCAAACATCCATTATTAGTTTGTGTGCCGTGTGTAAATCTACATTTTGTACAACTATACAGCTTTCATTAGCATTTAACTTTGATCGGCAACTCTTTTGTATATTTTTAATACATTTCTGTTTCTACTCCAACTCAGGCAAAATATTTTTAACATGATGAATTTAAAAGTGAAGGGAGGAAAAGATGCTATTACTTGAAACAGTCAAATACTGCAAATATCCGAAACTTAGTACTTGTCATAGAAGTACAGCAGTATTGCCTTCCATACATGCTTTTATTTCCACTATTTGCAACTGTCAATATAAAATAAAACCAGTATTTCTCTGCAAGTGTACAGGACTAAAATGTTTAACTGTCTATAATTGACACATATTTTGCCTTAATCTTTGAATATGGATTGTTTCCAGAATACTATATCTGCACTGCTCATTGTTAGCAGCTGGCTTTAACTAAAAAAAGCCAAGACAGAAAGAAACAGACACAGACATAGGCACACACACACACACACACACACACACACACACACACACACACACACACACACACACACACACACACACACACACACACACACACACACACACACACACATACGCACGCACACACACATGCACGCACGCACACACACACACACACACACACACACACACATATACACACACACATATACACACACGCACACACGTACACACGTGCACACACACACACACACACACACACACATACACACACACACACACACACACACACACACACACACACACACACACACACACACACAGGCAGGCAAAGAAAGAGTGAGGGACAGAGAGATGCCTGTTTAAACTCCTTGCCTTGGTAGAAAAGATTATGCATATGATCTTGTATTATGGCCTCAGGATAGTCCAGTCTGATTTCTGATCTGCTGCAGTTTCAGTTGTAAGGGAAAGAAAACAAGAAAATTGCTGTGATAAGGTTCTCTGAGGTTATGTGTATCACATGCTCTAGATTTTCTAGAGAAATGGCTTTATGGAAACTTTGGAATTTAAATATAGTGTAAGCACCTCAGTAATGCTGCTTTTACACACTGAAATATAGATCTATTACTTGAAATAATGTTGCTAATTCTTAGGTAATTGTTGCTAATGATTATAGAATCACATTCTGCATTACAGATTAAACAGCATAGATCTAAAAATTAGCATATCATTAATTCCTAGGCAGGTTTTATTTTATTTTTTCATTATTGACTGGGTTAGCCCCACCAGGCTAGTCGCCTCTTTTCGCGGAAGACCCAAGTTGGTATTTATACTATTAAGGGAAATTTGGCTAGGACATCAGGGACACATACTATTTCTGATACTACCAACTCAAGTAAATGGGACCTCAAATTAAAATCTCATCCTTTAGAGTGGCATACTTAGGAGTGCAGCATCCCCCTTAGGTGCACTGCAGTGTCAGCAGTTCAACTACCTGAAGATGGATTAGAACCCACTGCCTTCTACACCCAAGGTAACTAGGCTAACCTGTTGGTTTACTGACACTGTTCTTACCCGTGACTACAAAATCACATTTGGTGTTCCAAATAGTACAGATATAAAAATGAAGTTGTTAGCGGAATGGTATAATGCCTGTGCTGATAAGATAGTACTTAGACCAAAAATACTGATAGCAGAAAATCTGCAAGCCAGGCATTTAACAGCTTTTATTTATTTAGTTCCATAAACAGGAACATAGGTGATCCGCTGTGGCGACCCCTAACGGGAACAGCTGAAAGAAGATGATGAAACAGGAACATAATAAAAACAAAATATTGGTAGTGTGAGCAATCAGAAAATGCTTTCACACAATTTAAGCTTTCCATGCAAAATATCTTATGAATTACAAAAACCTTCCATGGTTGAAAACAAAAAAAATGGAGTGCTTCTGTTATATATAGGGTATATTGTAGATTTAATGCAGCTTAGGCATTCATAAGTAATATAGTACCTGCTATAAAATACATGCAGGCGAATGGGAGTGAAGAAATGTATGCATTGGTAGAATACTGTAGTATGCCACACAACTGTGGAAAAGGTCATGATACCGTCGTATGCCACACAACTGTGGGAAAGGTCATGAGGTTTGAGGAAAATCTAAATCCAAAGCACACAAAAATGATTACTTGCCACAGAGGTCTGAATTATCTGAAATGTGATCTATCAATATCTCTTCCTGCATAGATTCCATTTTCTAAAAGTTTCCAGAATCCTTTCATACCTTGTTTCTGAGATACTTGCATTTTACTCACCCCTTTTCAGTCTGTAGGAAAAGTGGATAGTAGCCTACGGATATGGAAATGCCATACAAGTAAAATATATTACATTCTATAAATTATATCATCCAAACATCACTGATCACAGGATACAGGAAAGCAATTGTTTTATTGTTTGGTAAAAGTCAGGTGGGCTGCCTAAAATGTTGGCATTGTGACAAACGCCAATATGAGTAACATACCACTTTCTACACATCACAGTCAACCAAAAGTCAGCATCTGTTGTGAAATATATAAAATATGAAAGTCAGCATGTCAAAAAAATCCAGAACAGCATATGCTTCCAAACCAGATTATATGCTTTACACACTGACATACACACACACATACATATAATATATAAACACTCACACTCACACACACACACACACACACACTCACACACACACACACACACACACGTGTGTGTGTGTATATATATATATATATATATATATATATATATATATATATATATATGTGTGTGTACTTCAAATGATCAAAGTTTCATAACATCAATCATCACATCATCGAAGTCCAGATGACTGAAGTTCTGAATCATTGAACGTGCTGAATGGAGATCGCTGTACAGTGCAGAATGAGAAATTTACTGTTCTCTTCACTGTAGTGCAGTTTCAGAGTTGGTATATTTAAGTAGCGGGGGGTGTGGAAGGTACAAAGGACGTTTTTTTTTTTTAGATTTTTTTTTTTTGATGTTCGATGTTTCAGTACTTTGATCATTTGGTCTTTGACGATGTGGTGATCGATGTTCTGAAACTTTGATCATTTGAAGTAAACCTATATATATATATATCTATATATATATATATCTATATATATATATATATATTTGTATGGTCAGTTCAAAGGAATACAACCTCTAGTAGTCAGTCATGTGTAAACAGGTTTGTTTTCAACAAAAACAAAAAAGTAAATTTTTTTGCCAAATTGTGTGGGATTTGCAGAAACAACACAGATTCTGCATTTCAGTTCAGTGTCTTCACAATTCTGTGTCCCATATTAAAATAATATTTATATAATCAGTCTCTTTTATCCATATAATAGGTATTTCAAATAACTCTGCAAGAGCTTCTTTAGAATGCATAACAACCTATATCAGTTTATGACTTCAGTGATATCCTCCAAATGTGTCCTTTTAGAGATACCTTTCTAGTCCCTTTATCTCTCCTGAGACTTCTCCTGGAATCCCTTGTCTGCTCAAAAAAACATTAATCTAACTCTTAGCAAGGCAATGGCCCTCAAGTAGCTCCAACTGCATCCGATTCCCATGAATTTCCTGCCTTATTTCTAATTGTCTGCCTGGCTCAGAGTTAACAGAGTTAAAGGTGTGGTGTTTTATAAGCTCAGCAGCCACTTCTATGTTTTTGAAAGGAAAAAATACCAAAAAGGTAAGTAAAACCTCCTATTAAAGAAGCTGGGACCTCTTTACATAAAATTATTATTTTTTTTAATTTGGGGAATGTAATGTTAGGATTATCTTCCCTCCTCAGGGACACATGCATATACACCCAGACTGTCTCCAGAGTCTGTGCATTCTACATGCAATACTTATTTCAACATAGGAACACAGAAAGCAATGCATCATAATACTGTGGTGCTGCATTCACACCTAGCTCTGTAACAGATGTCTCTTACTGTGATTTTGTAAGCAGAAGAATGCCAGAACAACATTGTAATACCATATTCAATCCTTGCAGTAACTCAGAGGTTCTTAGCATGGAAGAGTGCCTACTCATCTACCCTTGGACAGAAGAATGGTGCTCTTCTGCCAAGAAGGCTAACTTTGAAAAGCAGAAACATGGAAAAAAGATGAAGAAAGGGAACAGTAACTTAGTCAGGTAGCTGGATTAACCCTTAAAGTAATACAGTGACAGCTGCTGTAACCAAATTACCATCACAGCCTTAATGGAACATTTAGTCTTAAATGGAGCTACACTATGAAGCAATAATAGGGGAAAAGTTTGTTAGAGTTAGGAATTAATCTGCTGTCATTTCTCTACTGTCAGGTAGTAGAATATGCATCCGTGTTGGGAAGCCAGTTGTAGTAGGAAGTCAGTTGTGACAGATTTAGACAGGAATGTGAAGTTACAGTACCAGCATTTGGAAACCTATTGTTTGGCACTCACCAGTTGACTGCTTTTGAGAATGTCACCACACAGAGATCCTGTGGTCAACATTTCAGGACACAACAACTGGTTGAGCTATAGATTCAATGGTATGCTAGAGTCAGAGAAGAGGAAAAAAGATGAAGAGAGAGAGAGAGAGAGAGAGGAGTGTGAAGGTTTACATCCCCATATTGGAGGATACGGGTGCTTACATTACTGCAAGGAAGGATTGCATTGTGCATTTTGTAACCTTTGCAGTGTCACTTACATGGAGATGGGATATTTTGGAACTGTAAGTGTTTTCATGGCAGTTAGCCTCATTCTGTTAAATAACACAGAATGAATCACTGTAGAGCCACCCTTGTTATATTATCATTGCATTCCTATGATAAAATAAGTAATGCATACTTAGGTAACAGGATGTGCACACTATAAGGTCATTTGTTTTCCTTTTTCATGCTATGTAGGGTGGGAAGGGAATCAACCCAAGTGTTGTTTCATTTCCCTGATTTCAAGTATTCTTTGCAAGTACTTTGTTGCTTTTGAAACAAGAGTTTTTGCTGAATTCTAAAGCAATAGTCAGACACATTTAAATAGATGACTAGAAAAATATATAGATGTTAGATAGCTATATAGATAGACAAACAGATAGACAGGCAGATAGATACACATCCACTAATTACTATAATTATAGCAGAATGACGTAACAGACGTTTCCCGTACTATATAATGCCTTGGTTGTTTACTGAATAGTACAACAGACAAGCCATATGATAGAGATGATTTACTATGATTAGCTGCATCTGGCATAGCCTCGGAGCAGTTATTTGCTGCCAAAACATCACACAACCACTCTATGTTACAAAGTCCATCCCCATCCACAATGTGAGAGTAAACCCCATGCCAATAGTCTTACATGCCATGGAGAAAAAGGAAAAAAGATACAAAACAAAATCAAAAACTCAATCTTTTTCTGTCTCCCACAACCAAAAACCAAAGCCCACTAAATGTGACAACTCACTGTCAACATACTAATAGCACTGACAACCAAAACGTCTGACTCTTCTGGCTGCAACTGTGTTGTTTGTCTTTTTCCAGTTAGGGGTCGCCATAGTGGAACTCTGGTCCGCTAATGATTGGCAGTCGATTTTTCTGGTGCCAAGATGCCAGCCCGACGCCCAACCTTCAGCGAAGGCACGCCCATTCACGCATGTCTTTCGGAGGCCACTGGACCGTGGTGAGGATATGCAGACTCCACACAGAAGGCACGCCAGCCAAGAATCAAACAGGAGAACCTCTTGCTGTGAGGCAACAAGGCTACCGCTGTACCACCGTGGCAACATTCTGGCTACAACTGTGTGCCATCATTAAATTCAACATGACAGACAGTGCTTCTAGTGGGGGTGAGGTGAATTAATGAGCTAGAAGTCCAGTAATTAAAAGAAGAATTGCATGCTTACAGTTGAGGAATTGTTTTCTAGAACCTTACCTCCCCGCACAAACACATTTAATTTTTTGTTGGATTGATTTCTTGAGCATTCATGCTCAGTGAGTTGATTCCTCATGGACTTGCAGCTTGGCAACTTAAAGTGAAAGTAATACTGACTCTACAGTGTAAACGCAGAATGAATAGTTACTATGTGATGAAACATTAGGAAATCTCATCAACCTAAGATTATGATAGGACTAGAAATTATTAAAAGTCTAGTAGCTTTTGTTGGACAAGTAGTGAAACAACTAATTTATTGTTAAGCATTAATACAAATCATCTATAAAACAAATGCATGAATATGTCTGAAAATTATATTGTCAAATTAATATAAAACAAAAAATAAAATAAAACATATGCCCCACACTTTGTCTCTGCACACTGATACAGTAAAATCACAGTTTTCTTCAATGTATCATTTGTGTACATGTACTTTCTATTTTCTGTATCCATCTTTTGTCAGCATTACTTCTCTTGCTGGTTGTTTACAAAAGTATTTTTTCTGAACTCTGTCTAATTTTTACACTCTAAATGCAAAATTTAATAAATTTGAAATGTATCCACCAAACCAGTAAAGCAATGATTACAGATAACCTAGCTTACAATTTTTCTTCGAGATTGGTTTCTTCTCTCGTATTGATTTTAGGTCTAGGTCATCCAATAATATCTTCTTAATGTTGTGCCAGTCTTTTGGCTAACAAAGTCTAACTTCTGACAATACTTCCCTTCCACTTTCTTAATTATTTCCCAGAAATACTGCTTAGATATTGTGTTTACAGCATTCTATCCCCCTTGCCCCCCCCAAAAAAAATCTAAGTAAAGGGAATATGTTATGGTTTACTGACACAATTATTTCTGATAGAGACTCTAGTAACCAATTTCCTTCTTTAGAGAAAAGCAGATAAAATATCCGTTAATTATTTGGACTCATTCTGCTCCCACAAAGAATCTGAACGTTAAACTATATTCCTGAATCCCTGTTGAACTG